>NW_007247914.1:0-7311 GCF_000164805.1 Carlito syrichta | reverse complement strand
TCTCAGGGTGTCTTGCTACGTGATGAACAAGAATCAGGGCTTGAGCTCGTCTCATGTGTCAGCGATATTTGGCTTGTGGGTATTATGAATCAGTCATTTCAACATTCTGGTACTCTTGAGAGTTGTAAATGGGTATCTGGTAGTACAAGTCCCTTAGGTTCCGCGGGACAACTAAAGCCAGATTCCCAGAACAAAAGTATCCTCTTGCCATATTTGGATGTAACTCTGGTCTTAAGATGAACTTGGTAATTCTTAAATTTCCGTTTGCACTTTTAGTTTGAGTGGGGCCAAGGGTTTTTCAGTTGACAAATATTTAGTACGATTATTAAAATATAACCATGAATCATGGATTCTACGTCCCTAGGAAACATCTGGGCATCTGCATTTTCGTATACAGAGTTTTGGAAACCACATAGACAGGGAAAATCAGGGCATCTTGCTGAGAACGGAAAGGGAATCCGGTTCTTGGAGTTCTCAATTGACTAAATCGACAAGGTCTCTTGATAAGGTTTAATCAGCAATCTGGGCTATTATGTCGCCAAGTTTTTAGTGTGTTTTTGAAAAGGGAACCAGGAAGCTTGTTTTCCAATTCCACAAGAAATTTATGGGAGTCTTTCTCTTGATATCCAAGCAACTGGAATTCTAGGTCACCATGAAATGTCCTGGCGTCTTGCTGAGAATTAAGCAGGAATTTCAGTAATGGGAGTCCTCGTATACAGAACACTACACGACCTGTTGGTAAGGAAGAATAAGGAATCTTGCTTACATGAGTCCTCCATCGCAAAAATCAACAGAGCGTCTTGCTAAGAGATAAACACCAATCAGGTTTTGGGAGTAGGAATCTGGATCATGGGAGTCCTCATATACAGGAAACTTCACTTTCTATTGCTAAAGAAGAATAAGGAACATGGTTTACACATGTATTCAATCCCAAAAAAAACTTCAGGGTGTCTTGCTAAGGACTCAACATGTATTTGGGTTTTTTAAGCATAATCTAGGGAAGTGAAATACTCATATAAAGGCTACTGCACGGACTTTTTCCCAGAAAGAATAAGGAATATGGGTGACATGTGTTCAATCCCCATAAAACTACATGGCATTTTCCTAAAAGCAAAACAAGCATCACGGTTTTGATGCATGTATGGTGGAAAGGGAGTACTCACATACAGGCAACCGCAGGGCTCTTCCTAAAAATAAGGAATCTGTATGATATGAGTCCTCAGTCCTGAAAATCTACAGGGCATCTTGCTGACGACTAACGAAGAATCAGGGATTTGAGGCATGAATGTGGTTAATAGGAGTCCTCATATACAGGAAAGTACATGGCCTCTTGCTAAGAAAAAAGAATAAATCTGTTTTACACGGTTCCTCTATCAAAAAATCTACATGGCGTCTTACTAGGGGCTAAACAAGAATCAGGGTTTTGATACAGGATTCTAGGGAAAGAGAGTCCTCACATACAGGACACTACAAGGCCTCCACTGAAGGATGAATAACAAATCTTTGTTGTAAGAGTCCTCAATCCAAAAAATTCCCAGGGTGTCTGCTATGGGACAAAGCAGAAACAGGGTTTAGAGTTCCCGAAATGTTTCGGAGGAATGTAGCATGTGGATATTACGAATCGGTCATTTCAGGACTCCAGCAACATTCTGGTCCTCTTGAAAGTTGTAAACGGGTATTGGGCACTCTAAGTCAGTTAGGATCCTCGGAACTACTAAGGCCAGATTCCAGGATAAATAGAATCTTCGTGCCATATTTGCATGTATCTCTGGTCTTAAGGTGAACCCTGTAATCCTTCCCCTTCCGTTTGTGTTTTTATTTTGAGAGGGGACATGGGTTTTGCAGTTGCCAAATGTTTAGTACGTATTTTTAAAGGTAAACAGGAATCCTGGATTCCACGTCCCTTGGAAACTTCTGGGCATCTGTCTTTTTGTATACAGAGTTCGGAATCCACATCGACAGGGAAAATTATGGCATCTTGCTGAGAACGAAATGGAAATCCGGTTGTAGGAGTTCTCATTAACTGGAATCTCCAGGGCTTCTTGATAAGGTTTAATCAGCAATCTGGGCTTCTGTGTCCCTACATTTTTCAGAGCTACTTGCTCTGTGAATACAATAAATCTGTCATTACAGATCCACAGGAACTTTCTGGTTCTCTGTTAGTTTTAATCAAGTATCTGGCCATACAAATCCTTTTGTGTGCTCGGAACATCTACGACCATAATCATGTTCCCCAGAATCAAAAGACATATTGGTACAAAATCCCTCGATTCAGATGACCTCAAACTACAGAAAATTCTTGTGGGCGGGTATGTCGGAATTGGGATGTTTTGTTGCGAAGATTCCATATTTTGGGGAGGTCCTTTGAAGGGGAACGAAGAATCTTGGATTACAGTTCCCAAAGAACATTATGGGAGTCTTTCTCTTTATATCCAAACAACTGGAATTCTTGGTCACCTAGGAACTGTCTCGGCATCCTGCAGATTGAAGTGGGAAGCTGGGTAATGGGAATCGTCATATACAGGAAACTACACGTCATATTGCTAAAGAAGTGTCAGGAATCTTGGTTACATGAGTCCTCACTCCCAAAAACTACAGGCCGTCATCCTCAGAGGTAAGTACGAAACAGGTTTTTGAAGTAGGAATCTGGGTAATGGGAGTCTTCGCATACAAGTAAATTCACTGCCTATTGTTAAGTAACAATAAGGAATCTGCGTTACTCACGTCCTCAATCCCAAAAAACTTCAGGTCGTCTTGGTTTGGGCTAAACACGAATCAGGGTGTTTTAAGCATGATTCTGGGGAAATGGAGTCCTTATATACAGGTAACTACATCGCCTTTTGCTAAGAAAGAATAAGGAATCTGGGTTACACGAGTCCTCAATCCCAAAAATATACAGGGCATCATGGAACGGGCTAAAAAAGATTCAGAGTTTTGAAGTAGGATCTATGTAATGAGAGTACTAATATACAGGAAAATGCACGGCCCCTTGCAAAGGAAGAAAAAAAATCGGGGTTATAGCAGTCCTCAGTCCTAAAAATCAACAGGCCTTCTGCTGTGGGCTCAACAAGAATCAGGGTTTAGAAGTTTCAACATAGGTAATAGCAGTCCTCATATACAGAATCTACACTATCTCTTGCTATGGAGAAATAAGAAACCTGTTTTAAACGTTTCCTCCGTAACAATATCTACATGACATCTTGCAAAGAGCTAAACAAGAATCAGGGTTTCCAAACAGGGTTCTGGGGAAAGGAAGTCCTCATATACAGGACATTACATGGCCCCTCGCTAAGGAAGAATAAGGAATCTGTGATACACTAGTCCCCAATTCCAAAAATTCTCAGTGTGTCTTGCTACGGGATAAACAAGAATCAGGCCTTCGAGGTCATCTCATATTTCGGAGGTATTTGGCTTGTGGGTATGATGAATCAGTCTTTTCAGGACTCCAGCAACATTCTGGTATTCTTGAGAGCTGTAAACGGGTATCTGGTAGTACAAGTCCCTTAGTTTCCTCGGGACAAGTAAGGCCAGATTCCCGGAACAAAAGTATCTTCTTGCCGTATTTGCATGTAACTCTAGTCTTAAGGTGAACTTGGTCATCCTTAAATTTCCATTTGTACTTATATTTGGAGAGGGGCTGAGGATTTTGCAGTTGCCAAATATTTAGTACAAATTCTTAAAATGTAAGCAGGAATCATGGATTCCACTTCCCTAGGAAAGATCTGTGCATCTCCATTTTTGTATACAGAGTTTTGGAACCCACATGGACAGGAAAGTCAGGGCATCTTGCTGAGAATGGAAAGGGAATCCAGTTTTTGGAGTTCTTGATCGCCAAAAATGTACAAGGTCTCTTGAAATGGTTTAATCAGCAATCTGGGCTTCTATTTCGCCATATTTTTAGTGTGTCTTTTGAAAGGGGAACCAGGAATCTTGGGTTCCAATTCCACAAGAACTTAATGGGAGTCTTTCGGTTGATATCCAAGCAACTGGAATTCTAGGTCACCACGAAATGTCTCGACGTCTTACTGAGAATGAAGCAGGAATTTCAGTAATGGGAGTCCTCATATACCGAACACTACACGACCACCTGTTGCTACGGAAGAATAAGAATTCTTGGTTACACGAGTCCTCCATCTCAAAAACCTACAGAGCGTCTTGCTAAGAGATAACCACCAATCAGGTTTTGGGATTAGGTATCTGGATAATGGGAGTCCTCACATACAGGAAACTGCACTGTCTATTGCTAATGACGAATAAGTAATCTGGTTTACACGTGTCCTCAATCCCAAAAGATACTTCATGGTGTCTTGCTAAGGGTTAAACACGAATTTGGGTTTTTGAAGCATAATCTAGGGAAATGAAATCCTCATATTCAGGCAACTGCACGGACTTTTCCTAAGAAAGAATCTTAGAAATCTGGCTTCTGGCATGTAACACTGAAGGCTGGGCTTCTAATAAGGTTTGGGGATGCCTGCTCTAGACGGGAATAAGAAGGAGCCTCTTTAGCTGTCACTCCCGTTTGATGGGATACCTGTGGGCGGTAATAGCAGCTCAGCCTTCCCCGCTAGTGCTCCACCAGAGTAAAAGAACCCCAAAAATGCCGACTCCCCCTGTCCTAGCTGTGGAGCCTGCACCAAGGAGGGAGGAGAAAAAATGTCTTCCATGAATGCTCTCCCTGATGGCAAAAGGTTCGGGACCACTGATTTAGGTGATTCTTGATCCATTATTTTCTTTGACAAATGAATGGGGACTGACTTGTGGCACTTGTTTAAGTGAAAGTGACAGTGTGAAGAATAAGATAAAATGCTGTGAGATTATGAAAATCAAAACAGAGAGAGAGACAAGATGGCGACGGCATAGGTAAACTTGTGAGATTCTCTGAATGGACCAAGACTGCATATTGCTGTATAGACAGACTGTAAAACAGAGGGAAAAGTGAACAAAGCCAGAAGACCCTCATAAGGAAGAACATGTCATTGCACAAGAGAAATAAAAGCAACTCCAACTTCCCTCAATAACAGAATCGAAGAAGGGGAGGGAAAGGGGGAGATGGAGAAAAATCTAAAGAAATGAAAAAAACCAAAAGAAGAGTATTGACTCTCCGATACGCCTGGGAGAGCAGAGACTGAGAAACCTGACTTTGGAAGGCAAACAATGAAAAGCCCCCAGAATGAAAGGTCTCAAACTGCAAATGTAGATATCATAACAATAATGGAGAGATAAAAATAATTGAGGAGACACAAGAAGAAACTAGGAAGGAGCTGATATCTGAGATAGCAGTAATAAATAATACTGTGTATGAAATACATAACAAATTGATAAGCATGGAAAGCAGAGTTAGCAAAGCAGAAGAAGGAATCTCAGAGCTTGAGGACCAAAATATAGAAATAACCCAAACTCTTAAAAACACAGAAAATAAACTCAAAAAGACAGAACTAAACCTTCAAGAGATGAGTGACTACCTCAAGAGGCCTAACCTAAGAATAGTCGGACTCCATGAGGCAGAAAGAGAAACAGAGAACACATTGGAACAAACTTTCCATGAGATCATTCAAGAAAACTTCCCTTATCTAATCAGTGATGCAAAAATTCAAACACAAGAGATTCAGAGAACCCCTGCAAGGCAACAAATGAGAAGACCAACTCCTAGACACATAAAAATTCGCCTAAATAAAGTAGGCACAAAAGAAAAAATCCTAAAGGCAGCAAGAGAAAAAGGCCAGGTCACCTACCATGGAAGACCAATCAGAATAGCCGCAGATTTATCTGCAGAAACCCTGCAGGCTAAGAGAGCTTGGAACCCTATCTTCAAAGTCCTAAAATATCAACAATTTCAACCAAGAATAACCTACCCGGCCAAGGTAAGCTTCATCAGTGAGGGAGAATTAACATCTTTCCCATATATCCAATCCCTAAGAACTTATGCTGCCACCAAACTACCTCTACATGAAACACTTAAGAAATTACTAAACACAGAAGAAAAGGAAAAAAGAACAACGTTCTTCACAAGAGTACAGAAAAAAAGAATAAAATATACACGAACCAACTCCAAAACCAAAAGAAAGGCAAAAAAAGAGAACAAAACAAGTGGAAGAACAACAACATCATTAAGAACTCCATGATAGGGACGAACTCTCACATTTCAATAATTAGTTGAATGTGAATGGACTAAACGCACCACTGAAGAGACATAGAATGATAAAATGGATATAATATCACCAGGCAACAATATACTACCTTCAAGAGACCCATCTCACTAGAAAGGACATACACAGATTCAAAGTAAGAGGATGGGAAACAAATTTTCAGGCGAGTGGAACACAAAAGAAAGGAGGAGTCGCGGTCCTAATTTCAGACAAAATACCATTTAAGCTATCAAAAATTTAAAAAGATACAGAGGGCCACTACATAATGATAAAACGTTCACTCCATCAACAAGAAATATCTATCCTACACATATATGCACTCAACATAGGTGCGCCACATTCATAAAGCAACTTCTAGGAAAACTAAAGAAAGACGTTGACTCTAACACCATAATAACTGGAGACTTTAATACACCACTCACAACTCTAGACAGATCATCGGACAAAAATTCAGCAAGGAGATCCAGAACCTCAATGAGACTCTGGACCAAATGGACTTAATTGATACCTACAGAACACTCCATCCAAAGATCACAGAATACACATTCTACTTATCACTGCATGGAACATATTCTAAGATCGACCACATAATTGGACACAAATCAAGCATAAGCAAATTTAAAAGGACGGAAATTCTACCATGCACCTTCTCGGACCACAGTGGAATAAAAATAAACATTGACTGCAACAACGTTCCCCCAAAACCCAGAAAGACATGGACACTAAACAGCATGATGCTAAACAACTCCTGGGTCAATGATGAAATCAAAACAGAGATCAAAAAATACCTGGAAACAAATGAAAATGAAGAAACATCTTACCAAAATCTCTGGGATGCCTTAAAAGCTGTAATAATTGCGGAATTTATATCCTTACAAACACACATGAGGAAAATGGAAGGAACAGAAATTAACAACCTTACAAGCCACCTAAAGAAGCTGGAAAAACAAGACCACAAAAAGCATAATTTCAGCTGAAGAATCCAGATCACCAAAATAAAAGCCAAAATCCAGGACATAGAAGACAAAAAGATAGTAGAAAAAATCAATGAAACAAAAAGCTGGTTCTTCGAAAAAATAAACAAGATCGATGGTCCCCTTGCCAGACTGACCAACAAAAAACGAGAAAAAAACTAAATAAGCACAGTGAGAAACACAATAGATGA
>NW_007247913.1:3297-4462 GCF_000164805.1 Carlito syrichta | reverse complement strand
AGCTGACTTAACCAGCTAGCTAACTTGTTACCTTGCCCGTTATCTAACGTGCTAGCTAGCTGACTTAATCATCTGACTTAACTCTTTAGTTAACAAGCTTACTAGGTGGCTCAAGCAGCTGACTTAACCCATTAACTAACTAGCTGGCTAGCTGACTCATGCAGCTGACTTAACTCGTTTGCTAACTAGCTAGCTAGCCTACTCAATCAGCTGACTCAATGCATTTGCTAACTAGCTACCTAGATGACTCAACCAGCTGACTTAACCAGTTAGTTAACTAGCTAACTACCTGACTCAACCTGCTGACTTAACCCATTAGCTAACTACCTAGCTATCTGTCTTAACCAGCTGAGTTAATTAGAAAGCTGACTTAACTAGCTGTATTTGGTAGGTGACAACTACTTAGGTAGCTGACTTAACTGGCCAACTTAACTAGTTAGCTAGTTGACTTAAATGCATGAATTAAATCGTTAGTTAACTTTTTAACTAGCTGTATAACTAGCTGACTTTAATTAGCTAACTAATTAGGTAACAGTCTTAAGTAGCAGACTTAAATATTTAGCTAACTAGTAAGCTAGCTGATTTAGCTAGCTGATTTAGCTTGCTGGCTTGTTATCTAACTGACTTTGCTAGCTGACTTAACTAGTTGGTTAATGAGATAGCATGTTGACTTAACGAGTTGGTTAATAAGTTTTCTACCTGTTTTAACTAGATGGTAAATGAGGTAACAAGCTAACTTAACTCGTTAAACAACGAGTTAGCTAGGTGACTTTACTTGGTTGATGAGTCGGCAGAATAGTTAGCTGTTTTAATATGTTGGCTCACTACACGACTTACTTGTTAGCTGGCTTAACATGATGGCCAACTAGTCAGCACACTAGTTAGATGGGTTAGATAGTTGACTGACGAGTTGGCCCACTAGTCAGCTCTGTTAACTAGTTCAATGGCTGGTTTGCTGCCCTAACTATTCGGCCGATTACTAGGCCGATTAGTTAGATGGCCTAACTTTGTCGGCAACTAATTAGCTGAGCTAACTTCTCAGCTGACAAGTTGGTCAACTATTCAGAAGATTGGTTAGCTGGCTTAACTAGCTGACTGGCTAGGTGGCCGACCATTTACCTGACTTAACTAGTCGGCAGGCGATTGAGCCTACAGGTGAGCTGAT
>NW_007247913.1:0-2538 GCF_000164805.1 Carlito syrichta | reverse complement strand
TGATAGCTGACTAGTAAGTGAAATAACAAGCTAATTGATAGCTCACTTAACTAGCTAGCTGTCTAGCTAGATGGCTATCTAGCTGACATAAATGGACACCAAACAAGCTATATAGCTGTCTAGCTGGCTGAATTACTAGCTAGCTAAAAGGATAGTTAACAGGATAGCTGACTTAACTATCTAGTTGACAAGCTAGCTAGCTGACAAGCAAGCTGAATAGCTTGCTGAATTAACTAGCTAGCTGAATAGTTAGCTGACTAGCTAGCTGATTTAACTAGCTAGCTGGATAGCAAGCTGACTTAAGTAGCTGACTAGCAAGTTGGCTGGAATGCTGGCTAGCCAGCTGACTTAACAAGCTAGCCAAGTGTTTGGCTACACTGCTAGCCATCTTGCTTAACTAGCTAGCTACCTGGCTGGCTAGTTGGCTAGGGAGCCAGCTAGCCAGCTAGCAGGCTGGATAGCTGGCTAGCCTGCCGGCTTAATTAGGCAGCCTGCTGGCAGGACAATTGGATAGCCAACCGGATTAACTATCCAGCCACCCTGATGGACAGCTGGTTAATCAGCTGGCTTAACTAGCTGTCCACCTACCTGACAAGCCTGCTAATCAGCTGGCTTAAGTTGCCAACCACCTAGCTAGCGAGCCGGCTAACTAGCTGACTTAACTTGCAGACTTAACCAGATAGCCATCCAGCTAGTCAGCTGGCTTAACTAGTTAGCCACCTAGCTAGCCAGTTGTCTAACCAGCTCAATTAACTCACTGACTTAACTAGGTAGCCAGCCAGATTGCCGGCTTACTTAATTAGCTAGCTACCTAACTAGCCAGGTGGCTAGCCAGCTGAGTTAACTAGCTGACTTAACCAAGTAGCCAGCTGGGTAGTCAGTTGACTAAAGTAGTGAGCTACCAAGCTAGCCAGTTGTCTAGCCACTCGAATTAATTAGCTGACTTTACCAGCTAGCCAGCTGTTTAGCCAACCTACTCAACTAGCTGACATAACAATTTAGCCAGCTGGCTAGCAAGCTGACATAACTAGCTGACAACACTAACTAGCCTAGTGACTAGCCAGCTGACATAACTAGCTAGCTACCTAGCTAGCCAGCTGGGAAGCCAGATGAATTAACTAGCTGACTTAAATAGATAGCCAGCTGGCTAGCTAACTGACTTAACTAGTTCACTACCTAGCTAGACACCTGGCAAACCAGCTGAATTATCTAGCTGATTAAAATAGCTGACCTGCTTGCTAGTAAGTTGAATTAATTAGCTTGCTATATAGTTATCCAGCTGGGTATACAGCTGACTTAATTATGTGACTTAACTGGATATCCAGCTGTCTAGCCAGCTGACTTAAGTAGCAAGCTACCTAGCTAGCCAGCTGGCTAGCCAATTGAATTAACTATGTGACTTAACTAGCTAGCCAGGTGACTGGACAGGTGACATAACTAGTTATCTACCTATCTAGCCAGCTGTCTAGCCAGTTGACTTAATTAGGTTACTTAACTAGATAGCCAACTGGTTGGACAACTGAGCTCACTAGCTAGATACTCAGCTAGCCAGCTGTCTAGCCAGCTGACTTAACTAGGTTACTTAACTAACTAGCCAGCTGGCTAGCAGGTTTACATAACTGCATAGCTACCTAGTTAGCCAACTGGATACCCAGCAGACTTAATTAGTTATCTACCTACATATCCCGCTTGCTTGTCAGCTGATTTAACTACCTAGCTTTCTAACTAAACAGCTGGTTAGTGAGCTGAAGTATCTCTGTGACTTAACACACTAGCCAACTAGCTATCCTGCTGCCTTAACTCCCTGGCTACACAGCTAGGCAAGAGGCTAACCAGCTGACTTAACTACCTGACTTAACTAGTTTTCCAGCTGACATAACTAGCTGACTTAACTATCTAGCGACCTAGCAAACCAGCTGACTTTACTAGCTGAAATAACTAGTTAGTATCCTAGCTAGCTATCTAGCTAGCTAGCCAACTTAACTAGCTGACTTAACTAGCTAGCTAGCTGACATAACTAGCTGACTTAACTAGCTGGCTAACTAGCTATCCAGTTGACCTTACTAGCTGAAATAACTAGCCAGACAGCAGTCTAGCCACCTGAATAAACTAGGTTTTTAACTAGCTAGCGAACTTGCTAGCCAACTGACTTAATGAGGTAACTTAACTACCAGACAGCTGGTTAGCCAGCCGATTAATCAACTAGTTGATTAACGAGCTAGGCAACTGGCCAGCCAGGTGACTAAACTAGCTGGCTTAACTAGTTATCCAGCTGGCTAGCCAGCTGACAACTAGCTCTCTAGCACTCTAGCCATCTGGATAGCCAGTTTTCTTAACTAGTTGACTTAATTAGCTAGCCCTCTGGCCAGCCAACTGACTTAACTAGGTCACTACCTAGCTAGCCTGCTGGCTAGCCAGCTGACTTAACTAGCTCTCTTAACTGGCGGACCTCCTTTCTAGCCAGTTGAATGAAGTAGCTTGCTACATAGCTAGTCAGATGGCTATCCAGCTTAATTAACTAAGGTGACTTATGTAGCT
>NW_007247912.1:4326-8459 GCF_000164805.1 Carlito syrichta | reverse complement strand
CATGGAGGAAGTGCAGTGAAAGAATCTGAGGAAACAATGGTAAGAAGCCACCCCGAGCCTGGACTGGGTTCCAGAGCCTTACCATCATGTCCCAAGATCCAGAGGCTGTGGCAACTACTGGAGAGGGAGTTATCAACCCCATTGGTAGCAGGGACAGCAGGCAACAGAGAAATGAGCAGACTCTCTAACACCAGAGCAGAAAAGTGCTCTAGGGCAGCCTCTGCAGAACAGCACAATTTCATCTGGAGACCAGGAGCTAAGCTAATCTCTTTGTGACCTCAGAAAACATTACCTCCAGTGCACAAGCCCTGGTGGGCACCAGCAGTTACAGAAACCCAGACAATCTACCCTTCAGGCTAAGCCAGCTGTTGGGGAATAGATGTAGACAGCAGAACTACCTGAGAAGCAGGCTGTTGACTGCCAAACTTGCTCCCCCTTATCCCTAGCAACAAGTGAAAGAGAACAAAGAGAGCAAGGCAGAGAAAGGAGGCTCCATTTCCCTGCCATGAACTGGATGCCTCATCGAACTGTGACAACACTGGGAGAGGAAAGAGGGTGAGATGCCAAGAAACACTGTGTCAAGTTATTTCAGTTCCCTTCCCCAAATGGGTTTGTGATGCCTACCAATTGAAGGCAGCAGTGAGGGAATATTCTGACATCTTAAGTTCCAACAGTGAATAGGGAACCTGGAATAGCAGCCTTGCTGTCTCAGAACCCATCACAAGAAGAAATCACCCCCTCAAAGAGACATTCTAAAGCTGAGAACTCTTTATCAACATTGGGGGGGTATTGGTATGTTTGATAAACTCATTTGGTTACTTTGTTTGTTGGTTGGATTTCTCTTTGCTTTCCTCCTCCTACTTCTATCTCTATACTCTTTCTTTTTTCTTTTTTTCCCTTTCTTCTTTTTTACTTTCTCTCCTTCTTTCCCTTTTTAATGTCTATTTTCCCTCTCTTTTCCCTCCAATAGCCTATCTTGGACTTAGTGGTTATGCAAGAATGCAAACTGTAAATTCATATTTTGCAGAGATAGAGAGCAAGTCCCAGCTGGTTCACACACCAGATAGCAACATTATCACATGCCAATAGGTTCTGAAACATAGTAGCCATTCTCCTATCCCCTAGTAAGTGCTTGTTGGGACCTGGCCACAGAGGGCCACCTGAACATTAGGGATCAAGGTGGGCTGTGGACCCTGAGACCACTAGGATGTGTTCAGGAGCTGTTGGTTCATTCCTTCCTCCTTTTTTAGGAACTTTGATGATCTAAGCATGAAGCTCTGAGAGTACGACAGGCATGGCTTACTTAGGGATCCACTGTTCCCGTTTCTCACAGACTGTGGTTTTGGCCTTTCAATCAATTACGGTTCAAACTCGGGTCACATTTGGAAGCCTCATATATGATATGAGCTTCTTTATAAGATGTAAAATATATTTGTAGAATTAGTACATACATATGGAGAGCTGCTCTCAGCTTAAGATGGTATAGATGATTATCTAGAGTTACTAGAAATGGCCCAGCATGAACTTTGGGCTGGGCCACATTCCTAAGGGCCCAGCGAGTACTTTGGACTGGGTTGCATTCTTTTAAACCGGTTTTAGCTACAGTTAGTGTAGGGTTTTTCTACTTATTATAGAAATTGAATTTATTTTATTCATAGAAAGTATTGCAAAATAGGTTATGCTACATTAGTGAATTATGTTAGTTCAAGCATGACCAAACATGATAATTTGAGGTTTAATAAGAATACAGCTAACTATAGAAATTTCATTGTTTCCATTTTCTACATTTGCAGTTTTGGCTTTAATACAATTTACAGTTTGTATCTGGGTTTTATTTCTAGAAGCTTTATTGCTGATGATCAGTTTTATATATTAGAATTAGGAATTAGAAACTTTTATAGAAGTTAAAATAGATATATAGGATTTCAGAACAGCCATTTTGTTAAGAGATTGTAATCAATTGTTCCTAGAAATGGCTCAGTGTGATCTTTTGACTGGGCCACATTCTTTAGTAACTGGTTTGGGCTATAATTAAGAGTTTTTATAGTGTAGGTAGAATTAGCGTAAAATAGAAAGGAATTAGGATTTAAGTTAGTCATTAGGTGTTGTGTATGCATAAGTTTTAAAAGTTATTATTAGAATATTATGATGTTAGAATTGTTGTATTGCTTTTGAGGAACATTAACCAAGCATGAGGAATAGTGGGATAATTGTGGGATTGCCCTTCCTCATGCTTGAGGAAAAGTCCGGTGGGTGGGGGATGCCCCTCATTCACCTGGCTTTGTGCTCATGTAAATGTCTTGTGATTTAATTGGGATTGTCCTTCCTCATGCCTGAGGAAACACCTGGTGGGTGGGGGACACCCCTCATCCACCTGGCTTTGTGTTCACATGAAAGTCTTGTGATTTAACCTGTGAAAATTTGGGATAAAAGGATTACAGTTTGTCTCATTAAATGGCTTCTGCACTAGACAGAGTCCAGTTTCTTTCTCCCCCCTTTTTCTTTCTTTCTCTTTTATCTCTCCAGAATAATTGCCAAAGCTGCCACACCTCCCAAGGGACCCCCTAAATCTCTGCAGGGGCTGGCCCCCTGCAAGTGCTCAAAATTGTAATGAGACAGCACAAAGCCCCAATCCCAGCCCTACTTCATAATTGAACAAACCCAGAGACCCAGCTCAAAGAAGGACAAAATATAGAACAAATATCAGAAGTGACTGCTCCTCTATTTTTCACTAAGCAAGAGAATTAAATAGAAAGATAAAAGAACTGCTGCAACGGAAAAAAAACAAAACAAAGAAAAACTGCAGGTAACATCAGAGCCCCAGCAGAGAGTCAGTGCTAGAAAGAACAGCTATTGGAGCAAAAACAATGGCTATCTTCAGAAGGACGGTACCCAGAAGGTACATACAGATATCAGAGAATCATTGGGTAGCATGAATATATATATGTGAGCTAAAAGTAAAAGATACTGCAATGGAGCTAGACAGGCTCAAGAAAGCATACTTAGAAATAACAACTACAACAACAAAATTACTCCAGCCAAGGAATAAATAAAAGAACTGACAAACATGGGAGGCAGAATTGACCAAGCAGAAGAAAGAATTTCAGAGCTAGATGAACAAAATACAGAATTAACACAATCTGTTGACTATAAGGAAAAAAAATTAAGAAGAAGAAAGAAGACATTTTCCAAGAGATGCATGATTTTACCTGAAATAGAAAGAGAAAACACACTGGTACAAACATTCCATGAGGTCATTCAAGAAAATTTTCTTCATCTGGTCAGAGAGATGAATATACAAGCACAAGAAAGTCAGAGAACCCTTGCAAGACATCTTATGAGAAGATCAACTCCTAGGCAAATAGTAATTTACCACCACAAAGTAGGTATAAAAGAAAAAAATCCTAAAGGCAGCAAGTGAAAAAGGTCAGGCTACTAACCAAGGGAGGTCAATCAGAATTGCTGCAGACTTGTCTGCAAAAATACTACATGCCAGAAAGAATTGGACCCTGATCTTTAATGTTATTAAATAAAAATAATTTCAACCAAACATTTCCTACCCAGCCAAGATAAGCTTCATCAGTGATGGAGAATTAAAATCCTTCCCAGACATCTAACCCCTAAGAGAATATGCTGCTTCCAAGCCAGTTCTACAGAAGATGATTTAAAAAATGCTGTGAACAGAAGAAAAAATAAACAAAGGAAAGACCATATACTTCACAATATCACAAACAAAAACAGAAGCAGCAGAACATACAGTACAGTCACAAAAATGAAAGCACACACATATATGAACACAAAAGATAAATGAAAACAAAACAACCTTATAAGAGCACTATGACAGGAGCAAGCTCTAACATTTCAATATTCAACCAGAATGTGAATGGACTAAATGCTCCACTGAAAAGACATACTGGAAAACTGGATAAAAACACATGACCCAGTTATCTATTGCCTCCAGGAAGCTCATCTCACCACAAAGGATGACAATAGGCTCAAAGTTAGAGGATAGAAAGAAAGCTTTCAATGAATGGATCACAAAAAAATACAGGAGCCACAATCTTAATATCAGACAAAGCAATATTTAGTCAATCAAAATTTTTTTAAAAGATGTGGAAGGACACTATATAATA
>NW_007247912.1:0-4306 GCF_000164805.1 Carlito syrichta | reverse complement strand
GTAGCTACTAAAAAAACTATTAACATTATCATAGCATGGGACTTAAATACCCCACTAAGAACTGTAGATCATTGAGGCAATAAATCAATAAAGAGATCCAGAACCTCAACTTGACACTTGACAAAATGGACTTAATAAATACCTAAAGAATACTGCAACCAACATCCACAGAATATACATTCTACTCATCACCACATGGAACATACTCCAAGATCAACCACATCCTCAGTTATAAATCAAGCACAAACAAATTTCACAAGATTGGAATACTGTGATGAAACTTCTCAGATCACAGTGGCATAAATATAAATATTACCACCACAAAAATTCTCTCAAAAACCACAAAGACATGGACACAAAACAGCATGATAATGAATGCCTCCTGGGTCAATACAAAAATCAAAACAAAGCAGAAATTAAGAGATTACTGGAAGCACATGAAGATGAAGACACCTCTGGGATGCCATAAAAACAGAACTAAGAGGAGAATTTATATTTCTACAAACACACATCAAGAAAATAGAAAAGAACAAATTAACAGCCTAACAAATTAGCTGAGGGAACTGGCAAGGCAAGACCACCAAAACCCTAATTTCAGCAGAAGAATCCTGATCACCAAAATAAAAACCCAAACATAAGAGATAGAAGACTAAAATATTGTAGGAAAAAAATCAACAAAACAAAAGTTGAATATTTAAAAGAGTAAACAAGGTTGATAGAAACCTAGTCCAATTGACCAGGAAGAAGAGAGAAAAAGCCCAAATAAACACAGACAGGGACGAAAAAGATCAAGTCACAACTGGCTCCAAAGAAATACAAATGATTACCAAAGATTACTATGCACACCTGTATGAAAAAAATTGGTAACCTAAATTAAATGGAGGACTTCCTGATATCACACATCCTTAAATTCCTTCTCAGACATCACACAACCTTAAAATCGTTCCTGACAGAGTAGGTTGAAACAAGAAGAAATTGAGATCCAAAATGGACCAATAACAATCTACGAAATTGACACTGTCATAAGTAATCACCTACAAAAAAGCCCTGAACAAGATAAATTTCTAGCGGAATTCTACAAAACATAAAAGGAATAACTGATACAAATCACATTGAAAACATTCAAGGCAATCAAGAAAGAGAATTCTCCCTAAATCATGTTATGAAAGTAACATCACACTAATACCCAAATAACAGTAAGTTTCAATATAGAAAAAATTACAGGTCAATATCCCAGATGAACACAGATGCAAAAATTCTCAACAGGATTCTAGCAAATTTGATTCAACAACGCATCTTAAAAATCATCCACCGTGAACAAGTAGGCTTCATCCCCAGTGTGCAGGACTGTTTCAACATCTGCAAAACCATAAATGTAACTAAATACATCAACAGATGTAAAAACAAGAACCATGTGATTATATCATTAGCTGCAGCATTGCTTTTGATAAAATTCAGCATCTCTTCCTGATAACAACCTTTGAACACCTAGAGGGAAAATATCTCAAAATAGTAAGAGTCATCTATGATAAACCCACAGCCAACATATTGCTAAACAATCAGAAATTGGAAGCATTTCCCCTGAAAACTGAAAGAAGATAAGGCTACCCACTCTCACCCCTCCTATACAACACAGTGGTGGCAGTCCTATCTAGAGAAATCAGACAAAAGAAGGAAATCAGGGGTATTCAAATGGGGGGGGAGAAGTCAAATTATCCCTCTTTGTTGATGATATGATCCTATACATAAAAACTTCAAGCAAATTTGTCAAAAACCTTTTTGCATCAATAAAGGACTTAAGCAAAATCTCAGGGTACAAAATAAACTTGCAATAGACATTCACATTCTTTTTTTTTTTTGAGTTGTAGTCTCACTCTGTCACCCAGACTGGAGTGCAGTGGTCGCTCCCGGCCACCGCAGCCTCGACCTGCTGGGCTCCGGCGATCCTTCCACCTCAGTCTTCCATGTAGCCGGAATAACAGGCGCATGCTACCACACATGGCTGATTTTTTGATTTATTGTAGAGATGAGGTCTCACTGCCCAGGCGGGTCTCGAACATGCGGGCTCAGGCAATCCACTCACCTGAGCCTCCCAAAGGCGCATGATTACAGGCTGAGCCACCGAGCCCGGCAACATTCACATTCTTACACACCGCCAATAAATGGGCAGATAACCGAAGATAAAGCATAATCCCATTCAAAATAACCACAAAAAAAAAAATGACTTAGCATCTTTCTAATCAGAGAACTGAAAGATCTTTACAATGAAAACTACAAAACATTGCTCAAAGAAATCAAAGATGACACAAACATATGGAAAAATATTTCATGCTCATGAATTGAAAGAATCAACAATGTGAAGATGTCCATTCTACCAAAGGCAATCTGTAGATTCAATACTATGCCCATTAAATTACCAACATCATTCTTCTCAGTCCTGGAAACAATACAAAAATTCAAATGAAAACATGAATGACCATGAGTAGCCAAAATTATCCTCAGCAAAAAACAAAACAAAATAAAACAAAACAAAAATAAAAACAAAGAGGGAGATATCACACCTCCAAACCTTAAACTTTATTTGTAAGGCTACAATAATCAAAACATTCTGGTATTTGTACAAGAACAGGCATATAGACCACTGGAACAGGATAGAGATTTCGGAAGGAAAACCTCAATTTCTCAACCAACTCATCTTCAACAAAGCCTTCACCAACAACCAGTAGGGAGAGGAGAACCTATTCAGTAAATGGTGCTGAGAAAACTGGTTGATCACATGCAGAAGAATGAAACAGGACCCATACCTATCACCCTACACAAAAATCAACCCCAGGTTGATCAAAGGCCTAAATGTGAAACTTAAGAATGTTAGGAATGCCAAGAATCTTAGAAGACCCAGGGAAGCCCATTGCTTTGTTAAACTCTGATGTGTCCACATGGCTCTTTGAGCTATGGCTGCCATGTTTCCTAGCTTTGGCCCCTTCCCTACCTTGGGGAGGTGAACCTCCTCTCTCCCTCTCTCTCTCTCTTCAGTTTACTTTCTAATTAAACTATATTTTCCAATCTAAAGGAAAGAAAAGAAAACCCAGGGGACATCCTTTTGGAAATGGTAATAAGCAGCCAATTCCTGAGCATAACACCAAATGACACTCCATAAGAAGTAAGGTAGACAAGTGGGACCTCATCAAACTGGACAGTTTCTGCAAAGCAAAATAAATCATGAAGAAAATGAGGAGAGAGTTCACAGAATCAGAAAAAAATATTTTCCAAATGCATATCTGACAAAGGACTCACATCTAAGATATACAAAGAAGTCCAAAGTGCCAAAAGGAAAAAAAAAAAAAATTGGATAAAAGACATGAATAGACACTTCTCAAAAGAAGACATATGAGCAACCAACGGAAACATAAACATCAGATCAGCCTCACTAATCATTAGAGAAATACAATTCAAAACCACATTGAGATAACACAACTCCAGTAAGAATGGTCACCATTAATAAAACAAAAACCAACAAAAGCTGGTGAGAATGTGTAGAAAAGATGATACTTCTACATTCTTAGTGGAATTGCAAACTAGTTCAACCTCTATGGAAAACAGTATGGCAATTCCTAAAAGTACTAGAAATTGATCTTCCACATGACCCAGCTATCCACTTTCTGGGAATATACACAGAGGAACTTAAATCACTCAATAGAAAGGATACTTGCACACACATGTTTATTTCAACACTATTCAAGATGGCAAACCCAGGAATCAACCATACTGCCCATTGAAAATGGACTGGATTTAAAAGTGGGGGGAGTTACATATACACGATGAAATATCTGCAACCATAAAGGATAAAATTATGGGCTTCACGGCAACTGGGATGGGTTTGGAGTCTATAATACTCAGTGATCTATCACAAAAATAAATAACTGAGTACCACATGTTCTCACTCATAAGTGGACCCTGAGCATTTACCATAATACTGTAAGAAAGGAATTGGCAGTAATCAGAAACTGCCTGGGGAAGAGTGAGGTGAGGCACATAACATAATGAGGGTAACTGATCTCAAACTAGGTGAAGTGGGGACTGAAGCGAGGTCCAAACGTTACCCGTAAAATGACTACTTGTGTACCTAATCCTGAATTGTACTTCACATCTTTGAAAAAAAAGTAATTTTGTTCTTTGCTCTTTAAGGTTTTCAACTAATTGGATGATGCCTATACATATTATGAAAGGTGTTCTGTTTTATTCTTTATTTAATGCTATCACATTGAAAACAATACTTTCACAGGAATATCTAGACTGATGTTGACCC
>NW_007247911.1:2145-4025 GCF_000164805.1 Carlito syrichta | reverse complement strand
TCAATTCCGAAAATGTTTAGCTAAGGCCTACAAGTCTTGGACTTCGACGTCCCTATAATTTTCAGAGTTGTTTTCTATGTGCATATTAGGAATCAGTCAGTACAGAATTCCCGCAACATTCTGGTCATCTCGATAGTTTAAACGAAAATATGGCACTACAAGTCCATTTACATTATGGATCCTCTAACGTCAAATTGCAGGACTCAAGTTATCATCTCGTGTTTTATGAATGCAAGCCCTGGGTTCAGGGTTACCTCGTACACCAGACACTTCTGGTAGTTCAGCTATTCGGAATTAGGAACTTGGGTTTAGATGTTGCACCATGTTTAGAAGGTATTTTTGGAAGGGCACCAGGGTCTTGGATTCCAAGTCCATAGGAACGTTCTGGAGTCTTTCTATTTGGAGCCACGTGTCTGGACTTCTAGGGAACAGGGAAACATCTGGTCATTCTTATGAGAACAAAACAGGAATCTCGAACATTGTGTCCCCAGAGAGCTCCTACTCCTGTTACCAATGTGCAACAAGGAAAATCAGTTTGCATGTGACCAGCAAACTTGTGGGCAGTTGTTAGTTTTTCCCTGGCTTAATGTAGTTCTCATACCTAGAAGCCTACAGAAAATTTCTAAATGCTACTCAGGAACTTGGAGTCCCAATCCCCACACTTTTCAGAACTAATTCCTGTATACGTAGCACAAATCTGTCATTACCGATTCCCTGGAACCTGATGCTCCTCTTCTTAGTTGTAACAGAGAATCTGTCCATCTGCTCAGCTTTTATGCAGAAGACTGTAAGACCAGATTCCACAACCCAAGGAATCATCTGACCATTTTTCGTGTAATTTATGATTTCAGGTTTACCTCCTAATCCAGAAACTACTGCTGGAATTTTAGATTGATATTCGCAACTTGGGATTAGGTGTTCCCAAATATTTAGGATGTATTCTTAAAGGGGATCCAGCAATCTTGGATTCCGTGGCCCTTCTGACCATTTTGACTTATGAGTATTGGTATATAAGAGTTTGTATTTCCACATCACCAGGTAACTTCCGGGAGTCTTACTGATAACAAAAGGAATGTGCATTACTGGTGTCGCCAAACCAACAATTCTACATACATATTATAAGGGCTAATCTGTAATCGGGGATTCTATTTCCACACATTCTTTAGGGCTACAGGCCTCTTGGATGTGACAATTTTGTCATTATAGATTCTCAGCAGCCTTCTGGTCTTCTTGATAGTTGTACCGAGAAGGTGGAATTACAAGTTCGTTAGCTTCCTCAGGACAACAAAGGGCAGATTCCAGGACCCAAAGACTCTTATCACCATATCTGTGTGTAATTATCCCCTTAAGATGTAACTTGTAATCCTAATACTTCTGTTTTTCCTTTTATTCAGATAGCGGCCTGGTATTTGAGGTTTCCAAATATATTTAACGTACTTTTTAGGGTAACTAGGATTCATGGATTCAACGATCCTCGGTAATTTCTGGGCATCTGCATATTTGTATACAGAGTTTTTTGATCCACATCACAAGAGAAAATCAAGCATCTTGCTGGGAACGAAAATGAAATCCAGTTCTAGGAGTTCTCATTCGCCAGAATCTACAGGGCCTCTTGATATGTTTTCATCAGCAATCTGGTCTTCAGTATCCCTACATTTTCCAGAGTTACTAGCTCCGTAGATACCCTTAATCTGTCATGATAGATCCAAAGGAACATTCTATTCTCTTGATAGCTGTATTCGAGGATCTAGCCCAAATATACTTTTGTTTCTTATGAACATCTAGGAAGAAAATCAGGTTCCCCTGGAATAAAATGGCGTATTGGTACAAAAAGCCTCGATTCAGGTTACCTCAAACTACAGAAATTTCTTGTGGTCGGT
>NW_007247911.1:0-1914 GCF_000164805.1 Carlito syrichta | reverse complement strand
GTATCATGAATCAGTTATTTAATGTAGTAATCTGGGTAGTGGGAGTCCTCAAATACAGGAAATTGGACTGCCTATTTCTATGAAAGAATAAGGTTCTGGGTTACACGTGTCCTCAATCCCTAAAAAACTTCAGTGCATCTTGCTAAGGGCATAACACGAATCAAGGTTTTTGAAGCATGAATCTGCGGAAATGGGGTCCTCATACACAGGCCAATACATGGACTTTTGCTAAGAAAGAATAAGGAATCTGGATTGCACATTTTCTCTATCCTAAAAGAACCACAGGGCCTCTACCTAAGTGCTAAACAAGAATAAGGGATTTGAAGCAGGAATGTGGGTAATACTCCTCATAACAGGAAACCTCGAGGCCTCTTGCTAAGGAAAAATAAGGAATCTATTTTACACGGTTCCTCAACCAGATAATCTACATGGCGTCTTGCTAAGGGGTAAACAAGAATCAGGGTTTCAAAACAGGAATATGGAGAAAGGGAGTCCTCATATATAGGACACTACACGTCCTCCAGTGAAGGAAGTATGAGAAATCAGTGTTACACGAGTCCTCAATCCAAAAAAATTCTCAGGACGTCTTGATAATGGACAAACAGGAATCAGGTCTTCGAGCTCCCCTCATATTTTGCAGCTATTTAGCATGTGGATATTAGGAATCAGTCAATTCAGGACCCCAGCAACATTCTGGCCCTCTTGATAGTTGTAAACGGGTATCTGGTACTACAAGTCTGTTAGGTTCCTCGGGACAACTAAGACCAGATTCCAGCACATAAAGCATAATTTTGCCATATTTGGATGTAACTCTTGGTCTCAAGATGAACCTTGTAATTCTCAAACTTCCATTTGTCCTTTTATTTTGAGAGGGGCCGAGTGTTCTGCAGTTGCCAAATGTTTAGAAATGATTTTTAAAGATAACCAGGAATCACGGATTCCCCATCTCTGAGAAACTTGTGGGCATCTGTCTTTTTGTATACAGAGTTTCGGAATACACATCAACAGGGAAAATCAAGGCACCTTGCAGAGAACGAAAAGGGAATCCGGGTTATTAGAGTCTCATTCGTCGATGTATACCGGGCCTCTTGATGATGTTTAATCAGGAATCTGGGCTTGTAGGTCCCCATAATGTTAGTGTGTCTTGTACAAGGGAACCAGATATCTTGGATTCCAATTGTCCATGAAACTTCTGGGGTTCTTTCAATTGATATCCAAACAACTTGAATTCTACATCTCCACGAAATATCTCGGTGTCTTGCTAAGAAAGAAGCAGGAATCTAGGTATGGGCTTCCTCATATACAGGAAACTTCATGACTCTTGCGAAGGATGAATAAGGAATCTGGGCTACCTGGGTCCTCAATACCACAAATCTACAGTGAGTCTTGCTAAGAGCTAAACAAGGTCAGGGCTTCGAGCACCCCTCATGTTTTAGAGCAATTTATTATGTGGATATTACGAATCAATCATTCCTGGACTCCAGCAACTTTCTGGTACTCTTGATAGTTGTGAACGAGAATCTGGCACTACAAACCCATTTAGATACTCGGAACCTCTGACTCCAGATCCAGGACACAAGTAATTCTCTCGGACTTTTTTTATGTAAGCTCTTACCTCAATGTTATCTCGTACTCCAGAAACTTCAGTGGCTTCGCTGTTCGTGATTAGGAGTTGGGGTTTAGGTGTTCCATTTTTTTGGAGGTATTATTGGGAGGGAACCAGGAATCTTAGATTCCAAGTCCCCTCGCATATTCTTGTCATCTTTCTATGGGTATACCAGAGTCTGGACTTCCAGGTCAAAAGGAAACATCTCGACGTTTTGCTTAGAAGGAAATAGAAATCTGGGTCACTTTGTCCCTTGAAAGTTTCTACAGGCTTTACCTAAGAGGAACCAGGAAACTCGGTTTCCATGT
>NW_007247910.1:2740-4399 GCF_000164805.1 Carlito syrichta | reverse complement strand
CTTCAAAACCCTAATTAGTGTTTAGCCCTTAGCAAGACACCCTGAAGTTTTTTTTGGGATGGAGGACATGTGTAAACATGGTTCCTTATTCTCCTTTAGCAATACACAGTGCGGTTTCCTGTATATGAGGACTGCCATTATCCAGATTCCTACTCCCAAAACCTGAAAGTTGGTTACCTCTTAGCAAGATGCTCTGTAGGGTTTTGGGATGGAGGACTCGTGTAAGCAAGATTCCTTATTCTTGCGTAGCAACAGGTCGTGTAGTGTTCTGTATATGAGGACTCCCATTACTGAAATTCATGCTTCATTCTCAGCAAGACGCCAAGATATTTCCTGGTGACCTAGAATTTCAGTTCCTTTGATATCAAGAGAAAGACTCGCATAAAGTTCTACAGGAATTGGAACCCAAGATTCCTGGTTCGTTTTCAAAAGGCACACTAAAAATATGGCGATATAGAAGCCCAGATTGCTCTTTAAACCTTAGCAAGAGACCTTGTAGATTTAGGCGATTGATTTACTCCATGAACCGGATTCCCTTTCCGTTCTCAGCAAGATGCCCTGATTTTCCCTGTCCATGTGGATTCCAAAAGTCTGTATACATAATGCAGATGCCCAGATGTTTCCTAGGGACGTGGATTCCATGAATTCTGGTTACATTTTAATAATTCGTACTAAATATTTGGCAACTGCAAAACCCTCGGCACCTCTACAAATACGGTACAAACGGAAATTTAAGGATTACCAAGTTCATCTTAAGAACAAAGTTACATCCAAACACGACAAAATGATTCTTTTTTTCCAGGAATCTGGCCTTAATTGTCGCAAGGAACCTAAGAGACTTGTACTACCAGATACCAGATTACAACTCTCAAGAGGACCAGAATGTTGCTGGAGTCATGAAATGACTGATTCATAATATCCGCATTATAAATTTCTCTGAAACATTTGGGAGCTCGAAGCTCTGTTTCTTGTTTGTCCCATAGCAGATACCCTGGGAATTTTTTGGATTGACAACGCATACAACAATGATTATTTATTCGTACTGAGTTGGAGGCAGTGTAGTGTCCTGTATGTGAGGACACTCTTTCCCTAGATTCCTGTTTCGAAACCCTGTTTCTTGTTTAGCCCTTAGTAAGACGCCATGTAGATTTTTAGATGGAGGAACCGTGGAAAACAGATTTCTTATTTTTTCTTAGCAAGAGGCCATGTAGTTTCCTGTATATGAGTATTTCTATTACCCACATTCATGCCTCGAATTCCTGATTCTTCTTTAGCCGTCAGCAAGATGCCCTGCAGATTTTCAGGCCTGAGGACTTGTATAACCCAGATTCCTTATTTTTAGCAACAGCCGTGCAGTTTCCTGAATATGAGTACTCCTGTTCACAGATAGTGGCATCGAAAGCTTGATTTTTGTATAGATCTTAGGAACACACAGTGTACTTTTTTGGAGATTGAGAAAATATGTAACCCACATTCCTTATTCTTTCTTAGGAAAAGTCAGTGCAGTTGCCTTTATTGGGGGATTTCATTTCCCTAGTTTATGCTTCAAAAACCCAAATTCGTGGTTTGTTCTTACCAAGACACCCTGAAGTTTTTATTGGGATGGAGGACACGTGTTACCAGACTCGTTATACTCCTTTAGCAATAGACTGTGCAGTT
>NW_007247910.1:0-2220 GCF_000164805.1 Carlito syrichta | reverse complement strand
CCTGATTTTCCTGTCCATGTGAATTCGAAAACTCTGAGTACAAAAATGCAGAAGCCCAGATGTTTCCTAGGGACGTGAAATCCATGGATCCTGCTTATATTTTAATAATACATACTAAATATTTGGCAAATGCAAAACCCTCGGCCCCTCTACACATAATGTACAAACGGAAATTTAAGGACTACCAAGTTCATCTTAAGACCAAAGTTACATCCAAATATGGCAATATGATACTTTATTTCCGGGAATCTGGCTTTAATTGTCTCGAGGATTTTAAGGAATTTGTACTACAAGATACCCGATTACAACTCTCAAGAGGACCAGATTGTTGCTGGAATCCTGAAATGACTGATTCATAATTCCCACAAGCCAAGTATCTCTGAAACATTAGACTAGTTCGAAGCCTTGATTCTTGTTTTTATCGCAGCAAGACACCCTGAGAATTTTTCGGAATATGGACTAGTGTATCACAGATTCCTTATTCTTCTTTACCGAGGGGCCATATAAGTCCTGTATATGAGGACTCCATTTCCCTAGAATCCTGATTGGAAACCTTGATTCTTGTTTTGCCATTAGCAAGATGTCATGAAGATATTGTGAAGGAGGAACCGTGTAAAAGAGGTTTCTTAGTTCTCCTTAGCTAGAGATCATGTAGATTCTGCATATGAGGACTGCTAATAAATAGGTTCCAGCTTCTAAACTCTGATTCTTGTTTAACCAACAGCATATGGCCCGTTGATTTTAAGGACTGAGGACTGCTATAACCCCGATACTTTTTCACCCTTGGCAAGGGGCTGTGTATTTTCATGTATATTAGGATTCTCATTAGATACATCCTGCTTCGAAACGCTGATACTTTTTAGAACATTCCAAGATGCTCTGTAGATTTTTGGGATTGAGGACTCGTGTAATCCAGATTCCTTATTCGTTCTTAACAAAAGGTCATGTAGTTGCCTGTAAATAAGAACTCCATTTTCCAGATTCACGCTCGAAAACACCATGATTCGTATTTAGCCCATAGCAAGATGACCTTAAGATTTTTTGTGATTGAGGACCCGAATAACGCAGATTCCATTTCTTACTTATCAATAGGCAGTGAAGTTTCCTTTATGTGAGGACTCCCATTACACAGATTCCTACTGCAAAAACATGATTCATGGTTATGTCTTAGGAAGACGGCCTGCAGTTTTTGGGATTGAGGACTCATATAAGGAAGATTCCTTATACTTCCTTAGCAATATGACGTGTAGTTTACTGTATATGACGACCTCCATTATTCAGCTTCCTGTTTCACTCTGCAGGATGCCGAGACAGTTCCTGGTGACCAAGAATTTCAGTTTTTTGTATATCTAGAGAAAGACGTCCATAATGTTCTTTGGGAACTGGAATGCAAGATTTCTGTTTCCCCTTCACAAGACCTCCCCAACATGTGGAATATTCCAACCCCAAAACCCCAATTCCTATCTGCTCACCCACAAGAATTTTCTGTTCTTTGAGGTCACCTGAGTCGAGGAATTTTGTACCAATATAGTTTTTGGTTCTGGGGAATATTATTATAGTCGTAGATGGTCCCAAAAAATAAAAGGATATCTAGGGCCAAATCCTTGATTACAACCAACAAGAGGACCAGAAAGATCCTGAGGATCTGTAATGACAGATTTAGCATATCCAGGGAGCAAGTAGCTCTGAAAATGTAGGGGCCAGAAGCCCAGATTGCTGATTAAACCTTTTCAAAAGGCACTGTAGATTCCGGAAAATGAGAACTCCTAGAACCGAATTTCCTTTTAATTGTCAGGAAGATGCCCTGATTTTTCCTGTTGATTTGTATTTCAAATTCAGTATATCAAAAGACAGATGCCAAGAAGTTTCCTAGGTGCATGGATTCCATGATGCCTAGTTACCATTAAAAGTATGTAGTAAACATTAGGCAAGTGGAAATCACTTGTCCCTTCTCAAAATAAATAGAGACATGGAAGGGAAGGATAACAGGGTTCATCTTAAGACCAGAGTTACATCCAAATATGGCAAGAATATTCTTTTGGTCCTGGAATCTGGCCTTAGTTGTTCTGAGGAACCTAACGGACTTGGAGTGCCCAATACCATTTACAACTTTTAAGAGGACCAGAATGCTGCTGGAGTCCTGAAATGACCGATTCATAATATCCGAATGCTAAATTGCTCAGAAACATTTGGGGAGCACGAAGAGCTGTTTCTTGTTTG
>NW_007247909.1:4076-5077 GCF_000164805.1 Carlito syrichta | reverse complement strand
GAATGGACTTTAACTCAAAATGTCTATTTCATCATCTCAGCAAAGAAATAGGGCGAAGTAGGGAGGCCTGTTAGTAAGACAAAGATAATGATGGATTAGGTGTCCGCAGTGTTTTAGTCATTTGAATAAGACGGAATGTACCATGCTTTGTCTCTGCAATATCACTTTCTCCTATCTTGAGCCTGTAAATAAAAGAATTATGGTTAAATAGGCTTATTCCTGACTACATATCTACCATGTAATTTTGGGGACACCAGCTTATAGGCTCTTTCATTATTTTGCAAGTTCCTTATGGGTAGGTAGTGTATCTTATCTCAGTTTACTGAACTTGGCATATTTTGACTTACATTGCAATGTATCTGATTTTTAATAATTGTTGAATATATGAATTAAACTAATATAGTAGAATTTCATAATTTGTTTTCATTTAATGGAAAATGAATGCTAATGTACAACTTACACATTGTTGTATTTATAAATTGTACAATTTACACATTGGGGCTTTTGTGAGCTCAAGGAATTGATTCCAGAAATTCAACCCTAAATGAACCGTTCTTTTTATCTCCCAAACACACTTGATCCAAGTTTTGATGATCTTATTACTGAGTGAAGGAATAATTAAGTCTGTACACAGTATGATCCCTAATCATTTTTTAAAAAGCAAACCCTGTTATTTGCTCTCAGATTTTCCTTTGCAGTTGCAATATCCTGGACACATTTAGGTTTATTCTTTTAGGTTCTCCAGCCTCACTGGCAAAGCATTAGAAGGAAAAAAGAGAAAAATATATAAGCCACGATGAAATAGTAATTTGATGCTAGCCCTAAATAGTAGAATTAATTATCACCCCCAACTCATTTGGTCAGCACCAGATGATAATGGAAAAAGATTCCCTTACTTTCTTCTCTATTAATGATTTAAAAAATGGACTACCGGTCCCTTCAATGCAGGGGATCTGAATTCTATGTGTTGTAGACTAAAAAAGCAGATAACCAACCCAAAA
>NW_007247909.1:0-2857 GCF_000164805.1 Carlito syrichta | reverse complement strand
CTTTAAAATAAAAAATTAAAATAAAAAAAAGAAAACCTTGATAGAGAAGCCATTTAGCAGGTACGATTGTGGAAGGAATAGATTTATATTTGTTTCTATGCTCACACAATATTCAGATATCTATATCCATTAATGTAAAAATTTTCAGTTTGTTTATGAAGAAATATCTGTGTGCATTCTATGCATTATGTGGAGTACATACTATGCGACATGGTACTACCCAGTAGACAGAGTGGTGAATAAGACAGACTGAATCCTGCCTTGACACGAGGTGTAAAGTGATACGTTATTTCCTCTATGGGAACTAATCAAGAATAATACAAATGAATCTGCAGTGTTAAAAACCTTTGAGGATAAAATATCACATTTTATGGTTTTTTGTTTGTTTGTGTTTTGAGTTGCAGTCTCACTCTTTTGCCCAGGCTGGGGTGCAGTGGCACGCTTCCCAGCACCGACCTGCTGGGCTCCCGCGATCCTTCCACCTCAGCATTCCAAGTATCCTGAACTATGGCATGTGCTCCGACTCCCAGCTAATTTTATTATTTACTGTACAGACAAGGTCTCACCAAGTTGCCCAGGCTGCTCTCGAACCCGCAGGCGCAGGCAGTCCACTCTCCTTGGCCTCCCCAAGTGCTGGGTTTGCAGGCTGAGCCAGTGAGCTCGGCCCATTTTACAGTTTTCATTATGATTTTAATTTAATGTCATTAGGTTACATTTAGACTCTCTCCTAAATTAATATGTAATGATTCCTTCTTTGATCTAATATGACATTACAATTTTATTTTAGAATTTATTCTTTTGATAGCTGAGTTGTGTGGTGCTTGTTTTATTTAGTGTTTGATCGTTTTCCACACAGTAACTTACATATTTTAGAGAACTTTACATATTTTATAATGGTGCAAGTAGGAACTTCTGTTTGAGGTTTTGTGTGTTTTCTTAGGCTGTAAAAAATAATAGGTAGGTAGGTAGCTGAAGCCCTAGATGAATTTCACAGGTATCATTTATTCACATGCATGTTTAAGGTATTCTCGATGTTGGAAAACCAGTGATGGGTAAACCGACACAGTCCCTGCTCTCAAGGAGCTCTCGTGGTAGAGACAGACCTTCATCAGACAATCACACAAATGAGTACATAGTGGTATAAGGAGAAACGGAAAGGAGCATGGTTCTTTAAGAGCTTGCATCAAAGAGCCAGATGCAGATCAGCGTAGTCACACCCAGTAAAAAGACCTCCCTCTGCAAAGGATGCTGGTGGTGGGCCAATTCCAAAACAGAAGTGAGTTTTGAAAAGGTGTCTCTAGCATTAGTGTGGAGACATTGAAATCAAGGGACTGAATTGGAAGGCTGTTGTAGCTTTCCAGCCGAAATGGTGGCTAGAGTAGTGGCAGTAAACAGAAATGGAAGGTAAATAGAGATATTTAAAATTTAAGCGGTCAAATTAAAAAAAATACATGCTGATGAATTAGACATGAGGGGCTAAGGATTGCGGAGACATGGAAGATGATGCTTTCTGAGTTGCACGAGAATGGCAACATTCAGCAACGTTCATAGGAAGCAAACCATATTTGGTTTTAGACATGTTGAGGTTGAAGATGTTTCCATTCAAGGGAAAACAGAAAGCGGTAAGTCTGGAGTGTCAAGGAGGGGCCTGGACCAAAGACATACATTTAGGATTCATTAGGTAGCTGATGGCTATTGAGGTTTTCTAGGAAGAGAGTGTACAGTCAGAACGGAGGAAGCTTAAACCGAGCCTTGAGGGACTCTCAACTCTGAGGACAGAAGAGTCTGCAGAAAGAACCAAAAGGAAGAAGCTAGAGGTAGGAAAAAGCCAGTAAAGGAAGGTGTTTCAAAGATCAAGGGACGAGAATGTAAGCAGAGGTGCCTCATGCTGAGAGCTTCAATGAGAATAAGGCAGAAAAATATTGAAAATCCTAAGCAAATGCGTTTTCTACATTAATAATTAAATTAAAAATGTACATTTTCCTATTATTTAGGCACATCCCGTATACTTCTTACTAGAATAAACTGTGCAGATTGGTCTGATGTATGTTCTAAGCAAAATGTGACTGATTTTCTTGTTGTAAAGACGTACAAGGAGGGCAAGAACCCAGTATAGTAAGCTGGCACTGAAAGTCTCATAAAATATATTCAGCTGTAAGTATTCAGCATCACTGTAAAGTTTCTCAACGTTTAGCTGTGTATAAGTTCTAATCCTCATACTTTGTTGACATACTTTACATCGGCCAAGGAGACTACTAGCATTGAGATCTCAAAGTCAATATTGACAAGGAGATTCTATGTACATTCCATCACTTTGGGGGAGATAACTTGGTTTAATGAAGTTAATTTTCAGGAATAATATTTAATTATCAGCATTTTGTCAGATATTTATCCTGTGTAAAATGTTGTTTGCTAGGTTCAGAATTTTCCAAATGGAAAAAAATGTTTTTAAAAATTCATTTTAAATGTAGTTATATATTGATCCAGTAACAGGATTTCACATCCAGAAAACATAGCCTTGACCCAAGAGGCAGAAGAATATTTAAGTGGGAAATTACATATAGACCTGATCTCCTGTTTTAGTGTGTCAGTCCTGGGACTATTCAGTGCAACCATGACAGCAGGTTAGGAGAATTGAGCTTTTAATCTATACAGTGTATAGTTAAACACTCATTGGTTTCTAGCTTTTTTTTTAAAAGAGTGTCTCTTTAAATTGTAGAGTTTTTCTAAAATACAGAGAAGTTTGGAGAAAAATATATGTAATCCAGTTATTCAGAGTATACACGCTGTTACATTTTGATGTGATTTCTTCCATCTTTTTTCTGTATACATATGTATTGCTTATTTATGTATGTTT
>NW_007247908.1:2166-4690 GCF_000164805.1 Carlito syrichta | reverse complement strand
GGAATGGAATGGAATGGAAAGAATGGAATGGAATAGAATGGCGAGAAATGGAATGGAATGGAATGGAAGGAGGAGAATGGAATGGAGAGGAATGGAATGTAGAGGATTGGAGAGCAAAGGAATGGAGAGGAATGTATTAGAATGCAGTGGAATGGATAAAAATGGTATAAAAAAGAGTAGAGATTAAAGGAATGGAGTGAAATGGAATGAAATGGAATGGGGTGTAATTGAGAGGAATGGAATGGTGGGGAATGGCGAGGAAATAAATGGAGAGGAAAGAAGTGGAATGGAATGGAATGGAATGTGTTGGAATGGAAATTAAGTAATATAGAGGAATGTAGAGGAATACAATGGCGAGAATGGAGTGGAAAGGGAGGGAGTGGAATTGAGAGGAATGGAAATTAAAGAATACAATGGAATGGAATGGAATGGAGCTAATGCAATTGAATGGAATGCAGTGAAATGGAATTAGATGTAATTGATTGGAAAGGAGAGGAATGGAATGGAGTGGAGAGGAATGGAATGGTATGGAATGGAATAGAGATGAATGGAATAGAGTGGAATGGAATGTTAATGAATGGAAAGGAATGAAGTGGAGAAGTATGGAATGTGAAGAATCATATGGATCGGAGAGAAATGGAATGGAATAGAATGGAATGGATAGGAATGGAAAGGAAAGTAATGGAATGGAATGGAGTGGATTGGAATGGAATGGAATGGAGTGGAGTGGAATGGAATGGAATGGAACGAAATGGAATGGAGAGGATTGGAACAGAATGGAATGGAATGGTATCAAACGAATTGGAATGGAATGAAATAGAATGGAATGAATTGGAATGGCAAGGAATGGAATATTAAAGAATGGAATGGAATAGAATGGAATGGAATGGAGGGTTATGGAATGGAAGTGATTGCATAGGAAATGTCAGGAGAGGAATGGAGAGGAATGGAATGGAATGAAATGGAGAGGAATTGAATGGAGAGGATTGGAATCGAATGGATTGCAGAGGATTAGAAAGGAAAGGAATGGAATAGAATGGTGTGGAAAGGAGTTGAATGGAATGGAAAGAAATACAACGAAATGCAAAGGAATAGAGTTAATATAATGGAATGGAGGGGAGAGGAATGGAATGGAGAGGAGTGTAATGGAAAAGAATGGAATGGAATGGAGAGTAATCAAATGGAATGGAATGCAATGTAAAGGAATGGTGTGGAATGCAATGGAGTGGAGTGGAATGGAATGGTATTGAATGGAATGAAACAGAATGGAATGAAATGGAATATCAGTGAATGGAATGGAATGAAACTGAATGGAATGGAGTTGAATGGAGAGGAATGGAATGGACAGGAATGGAGTGGAATGGAGGGGAACGGAATGGAATGGAATGGAATTGAATAAAATTTGAAAAAATGGAACTGATCGGAGTGCAATGGAATGCAATGGAATGGAACGGAAGGAATGGAGATGAATGGATTGGAAAGGAATGGAATGGACAGAAATGGAGAGAAATGGAATGGAGAGGAATGGAGAGGAAAGGAATAGAATGCAATGGAGAGGAATGGAATGTTATGGAATGGAGTGGAATGGAATGGAGTAGAGTGGAATGGATTGGAAATAAAGGAATGGAAAGGAATGGCGAGGAATGGAATGGAAAGAATGTAATGGAAGGAAATGGAGAGGAATGGAGAGGAAAGGAATGGAATGGAAAGGAATGGAAAGGAGAGCATTGGAATGGAATGGAGAGGAATGGAATGGAGAGGATTGGAGATCAATGGAATGGAGAGTAATGGATTAGAATGCAGTGAAATGGAAAGGAATGGAATGGAGAGGAATTGAGAGAAATTGATGGAGAGAAATGGAGATGAATGGAATGGAGTGGTATGGAGAGGAATGGAATGGAATGAAATGGAATGGAATAGAGAGGAATGTAATGAAATGGAATGGATTGGAATGGAATGGAGAGCAATGGAGTGATAATGAATGGAATGAATGGAATGAAAAGGAATGGAAGAAAATGGAACGGAATGGAATAGAATGCAGTGGAAAGGAGTCGAATGGAATGGAAAGGAATGGAAAGGAATTGAAAGGAATGGAATGAAATGGAACGGAATGGAAGAGAATGGTTTTGATTGAAACTGAATGGAATGGAGTAGAATGGAGAGGAATGGGATTGAGATTAATGGTATGGAATGGATTGTAAAGGAATGGTATGGGTGGAATGGAATGGAGTGGAGTGGAAGAGAATTTTATGGATTGGATTTGTTCGGAGTGCAATAGAATGGAGCGACATAGAATTGAATGGAAGGGAGAGGATTGGAATGGAAAGGAATAGAATGGCAAGTAATGGAATTGAATGGAGAGGAATGTAATGTTATAGAATAGAGTGGAATGGAATGGAGTAGAGTGGAATGGAGGAAAGGAAGGGAATGGAAAGGCGAGGAATGGAATGGAATTGAATGGAGAGGAATGGAGTGGAATAGAATAGAGAGAAATAGAATGGAAAGGAATGCAATAAAATGGACT
>NW_007247908.1:0-1771 GCF_000164805.1 Carlito syrichta | reverse complement strand
TTAGAATTTAATGGAATGGAACTGAGCAGTGTGCAATGGAATGGAACGAAATGGAATTGAATGTCATGGAGAGGAATGGAATGAAAGGAATAGAATGGAAAGCAATGGAATGTAATGCAGAGGTATGGAATGTTATGGAATGGAGTGGAAACAAATGGAGTAGACTGGAATGGAATGAAATGGAAGTGAATGAAATGGAATATAATGGAGTGCAATGGAATTGAAAGGAATGAAATGGAATGGAGTGGAGTGGAACAGAATGGAATGGATCGAAATGGAATGGAGAGTTTTGGAACGGAATGGAATGGAAAGGATGGAAAGGAACTGAATCAAAAGGAATGGAATGGAATGAAATGGAATGGAGAGCAATGGAATATTAAATAATGGAATGGAATAGAATGGAATGGAATGAAGGGGAATGGAATGGAAGGGTTTGCATAGGAAAGGTGAGGAGAGGAATGGAATGGAATGGAGAGGAATGGAATGGAATGGAGTGAAATGGAGAGGGATTGAATGCAGAAGAGTGGAATGGAATGGAATGCAGAGGATTAGAAAGGAGAGGAATGGAAAAAACTGATATGGAAAGGAGTCGAGAGGAATGGAAAGAAATGCAATGGAATGGAAAGGAATAGAGTCAATATAATGTAATGGAGGGGACAGGAATGGAATAGAGAGGAGTGTAATGGAAAAGAATGGAATGGAATGGAGAGTAATCGAATGAAACGGAATTCAATGGAAAGGAATGGTGTGGAATGGAATGGAGTGGAGTGGAATTGAATGGTATTGAATGGAATAAAACAGAATGGAATGGAAAGGAATGTCGAGGAATGGAATGGAATGAAAATGAGCGGAATGGAGTTGAATGGAGAGGAATGGAATGGAGAGGAATGGAATGGAATGAATTGGAATGGAAGGGAATGGAGTGGAATTGAATAAAATTTGATAGAATGGAACTGATCAGAGTGCAATGGAATGGAATGGAATGGAAGGAACGGAGATGAATGTAATGGAAAAGAATAGAATAGAAAAGAATGGAGAGGAATGGAGAGAAAAGGAATGGTATGCAATGGAGAGGAATGGAATGTTATGGAATGGATTGGAAGGGAATGGAATAGAGTGGAATGGATTGGAAAGAAAGGAATGGAAAAGAATGGCGAGTAATGGAATGGCAAGAATGGAATAGAATGAAATGGAGAGGAATGGAGAGGAAAGAAATGGAATGGAAAGGAATGGAAAGGAGAGCAATGGAATGGAATGGAGAGGAATGGAATGAAGAGGATTGCAGGGCAATGGAATGGAGAGGAATAGATTAGAATGCAATGGAATGGAATGGAGAGAATTTGAGATGAATCAATGGAGTGGTATGGAGAGGAATGAATGGAGCAGAATGGAATGGAATAGAGAGGAATGGAATGGAATTGATTGGAATGGAATGGAGAGCAATGGAGTGCTAATGAATGGAATGGAATGGAATGAAAAGGATTGGAGGATAATGGAATGGAATAGAATAGAATGCAGGGGAAAGGAGTCGAATGGAATGGAAAGGAATGGAAAGGAATTGAAAGAAATGGAATGAAATAGAATGGAATGGAAGAGAATGGTTTGGATTGAAGCTGAATGGAATGGAGTAAAATGGAGAGGAAAGGAATTGAGATTAATGGGATGGAATGGATTGGAATGGAATGGTATAGAGTTGAATGAAATGGAATGGAGTGTAATGGAAAAGAATTTTATGAATTGGAAATGTTCGGAGTGCAACAGATTGGAATGA
>NW_007247907.1:6446-7999 GCF_000164805.1 Carlito syrichta | reverse complement strand
AATTAGTAACTGAGAGAGGCTGAAGAGAAAGTCATGAAAATATAGGCTTGCTTTGCTTAGGAGCTTGAAGTTAATATTGAAAAATCTAATGTTGAAATGTAGCACGAAGGCAAAACTTGCTTTTTTAACACAAATGTGTTAAAATGGAATAAAGACACACTCATTCTGCAGGCAAATGCACTACGGTTATAAACGACAAAATGGCAGGCAGGGCACCTCTTGTTCCTTGTCTCACATCCGTTTGGCTCACCTGTTATTCTGGTCAGTGCTGGGCTCACCATCTCCTCACAGTATAATGTGGCAGCACCTTTCTAAGTGTCGAGAAGTTTTGTTTCTTGGCCTCCTGACACCTTAGATGTCTTGTCGTGGGATGCCTGCAGAAACCCAGGCACAACTCATTCACATTCCTCACCCTAGAGCAAGGACCTAGCACCCCAAGACAGGACAGGGGCATAAATGCATTCCCTCTACTTTCTCTCAGGGGGACAGTTCAGCAAGAATTCTACTGGCTTCCTGTGGGGATTTCAGGAAGACCAAGCCCTAGTTGCAGTGACAAGCTCAGTGATGCTTCCATTTACTGACTTTTCCCTCTTATCAATTCCACTCCCCCAGTATACACTCCTCTTTTATGAGATCACTTTCCAAAATAGAATACCTGCACATAAGCATATCACAGACTCAGCTTTCTGAGAAAGTTCTGAATAGGATAGGGAGCTTTCCAAAGTGGAGCACAGGCAGCATTTTACAATATTGCATAAAATACAATAGGAAGATCAAAGAAATGGATGTCACATGTAGCAAGGAAGGAGGTAGAGGACATCTGCTTAACTCTTTCACAAAAAACCAAAAAAATTGGACATTCAATCCTGGGGAGATGAGTTTTATCACAGTCATTTTCCTCTATATTCAAGAAAACAGAAGAAGAGATGAGTACAATAGATTCAACTGTACTCATCCAAAAAAAGGAAGCTGCCTGATTCTTCCTCTACGATGTGTTTAATGAAATAACATATGCACTTAGGGAAATCAAACTTTCCTACAAGCAGTAAGAATTGACTGCCCCTTGGTAACATTACTGAAATAAATCTCTTACAGTCCAAGTTGTATTGATAAGTGTCTTAAGCTTGTTTTATGCATGGATATAGCAAATTTTTATTATATAATGTTACTCATAATATCTCAAAAATCTATGTGATATTTTATTAGCTTAGCTTTATTACAATTTTAAAGAGTATTTGGGTTTCTTTAACTGTTAATGGACAATACATACAGAAAGAGAAAAATAATTTGCTTCCTTAAAGTGAAGCAATAATTTTTCTCTTGGAGAATCCAAAACTTTTCCAAACTTTTACAAATGCTCACAATTTTCAGCTTCAGTGACAGGCTGTACTATAAAATTTCATACACTTATAAGGGCTTTCTTAAAATAACTATACAGACTTTTCTCGCTTACAGCAATTCAAATTAGCACAAGAATCATATACACAGGGAAATAAGACAGGCTAACTGAACAGCTTTATAACATTACCAATATCCACTTTCCCACTTGATGT
>NW_007247907.1:0-5990 GCF_000164805.1 Carlito syrichta | reverse complement strand
GAGGTGTGTGTTTGTGTGTGTGTGTGTGTGTGTGTGTGTGTAGGGTGGTTAACTAAATCAGGGGAGCCATAATATTATATCTGAATCCCTCATTCTCTTATACATATAAGCCATAAATATTATCTGCTACCGATGGCATTAAACACAAAATCACCTAGTTCTAACTGTAATTTTACTTAATCCAGTTTTTTTTCTTTTTTTCCCTACAATTTCTTTCCCATCCACATCCAGCTAAGTACATACTTATTTTAAAATGTTATTGTTTTCTGGATTGCCCAACAACTAAACTATCCCTAAAGTACCACATTGGCTTTAAAGTCTACCAGCTCATCTGAGGGCTAGGAGATTTAAAAATCCAAGACAAATAATTATCTGCTTATACTGGAAGTAGCTCTGACTTAATAGATATCTAAAAGTGATAGATTATATTTTAGATCAAATCACACCACTAAGTCAAAGAGTAATTCAAGTGCTTGCTCAGTTTCCAAATAAATCCTTCCATTTGGGCTCTGGAATTCTATAAATATTGGGTTTACATTGAAAGTACAGTGAGGAGAAAGGACAGTGAGGATATCTCTTAAAGGGGCTAGGGGGTTCAAGCTCAAGGTCATAGAATATTTGAGCTACCAAGTACAAGTCTTCTAAAAGATTCCCAGAATATATATTGCTTCCCTGACTCTATATTTACCTGAGAAACAATGACATTCAACAAACATTTTTCCATGGGATTTAACTGTAGAATAAGTTAAGTCAAGGAACTACAAGTTTTATATTTCATGAAAATATACCACATATATGGTATGTATGAAACTTAGGAATGTTTATAAATTACAAGCATATGTTAAGTCATAAGATATAATTTGTTTACTTTAATCTAAAATCCTCTTGTCAAAATAAATAAATAGAATAAAATCCTCTTACAGCCTCTATTGCAAAAACTTTAATTACCAACACATCTGTGAATTAGAAGCAAGTAATATCTTTGTTTTTATACTCTCAAGAAATGAAGTTATACTTAATAAAAAGTAATTGCAACCACAGCCCAGGTGATACAACCAGATCATTTTATCTTAGTAATTTAATTCTTAGAAATAATTTTCATTGCTTTCTTATTAACCAAGTATTCTAAATTATAATCCTATGGTTACAAGGTTGAAACTATTCTAAAATCTCAAATGTCTATAGAGTTCAATCGCTGTTCATAGTTTTAATGCTCACTGACTGTAACATAAACAAGATCATTTTTTGCCCATCACTTTATGTTTCTATTTTTATTTAAAAAGTAGTCATTTCTTTAGAAAATTTTAATCAAACTAAGTACATGATTCATTCTTTAGAAAGCTGGATTCATTGTAGGCCAGTTAAGGCTATGACAGTAAGTAATGAATCCATTCCTTTAAAACTGTATCACATCATATTTAACAGATATATGAAATCCTTGACAAAAGACTTTTTCATTTGTTTTTTGTTTGTTTGTTTGTTTTTTGAGTTGGAGTCTCACTCTGTCACCCAGACTGGAGTGCAGTGGCACGCTCCCGACCACCACAGCGTTGACCTGTTGGGCTCTGGCAATACTCCCACCTCAGCCTTCCAAGTAGCCTGAACTACAGGCGTGAACTACCATGCCCAGCTAATTTTTGATTTATTGTAGAGATGCAGTCTCACCAAGTTGCCCGGGCGGGTCTCGAACCCACGGGCTCAGGCAATCCACTCACCTTGGGCTCCTAAAGAGCTGGGATTACAGGCTGAGCCACCAAGCCTGACAACAAAAGACTTTTAAACAAACAATTCTGTTTTATGTGTCAAGTGGGAAAGGAGTACTTTTATGTAGTGACACAAAAGATTTGGTATGTATACAATCATATACAACCAAAATTTTGCAAAGCCACTTACAACATATAGCAACTGGGCTGGAGACAATCATCCTTTCAGTGAAGAGTCTCACCCAAAATGGGAACACCTATTCTAGGAGACCAGATAGAGTCAGTCTGAAGAATTCATTCAGATATTTCGTGGTGAAGAAGTCTGATGTAGAAGTCACAGCTAACAGACCTCCAGAAGTGGAGATGGAACAATTCTGAATCTTTTTGTTACTCAGAAATTCAGGTTAATTTGATTTAGAATCATAAATGTTATTTCTCATTAATTAATTTCCTTAACATCTTTTTCAATCTTCATGCTCTTAGGTAAAAAGCATCAATTTAACTTTATTTACTTATTTGAGCTTTTCTATTGGTCCATGCTTCCTTTAAATGCAATCTTGAACAATTTAAATAAAGAAAATTTGACTTTGAAATAATCTCACATTTACAGAAACATTGGAAGAACTATGCTAATATCATCCTTGAAGACTTAAATGTGAATTTCTTACAACAAAGATATTCTGATACATAACCATAATATGACCATCACGGACACAGTTCCAACTTTTAAGCCTCAAACTTTGCTCACATTTTGCCAATTTCCAGTGATGTCCTTTATAGCATAAGCATTTAATTCAGAGTAGCATTTAACTGTTGTGTTTTCTTCATCTCCTTCAATCAGGAATGTCTCCTGTCTCATCCCACTCAACCTCTGACAACTTGCTAATGGTCACCACTAGTGCTGTCTCCCATCTCTTCAAGTCCCCTCTTTTGCCAATCTGTGGGTCGGATGCTGTCCTTACTCTGGCTAGGTTTCTAAGTGCTGAGCCATGACCCTGGGCTTCTCCCTCACCCTCAGTACCCAGCATGACGATGACCTCCTAAGCTCCCTTGAGTGACTTTAGACGGAATTGTTCAGGAAGAGAAGAAAAGAAAGATAAAGAAGATAAGCAATAATTCACCATTTTGTTCATGAACAAATCAACTTATTGGAATTGATGATCACTTCCATGGGCTACTTATGCTTTGTAATGTTTGTACAGAATTTGGAGGACGTGAATAAAGGTATTTTTATGAAGTACAATTTGACACTAAAATTAAGAGTCTGTTACTCTTCCACAGATTCTTTTTTTCACAGGCATCACTAAAAGGTCCAACTTGAAACTTTTGCTCAAATAATTATCCCTATACTCTGTGAGAGATTTTTCCTGATGCATTTCACATCATAAATTGGTTTCCCAACTAACCCACACACTCTGTGGTAGTCTTGCCCTTTTTTTCCCAGCCTGGCTGCTGAATTTGAAAAACATAATCACTTAGGGGGAAAAAAAGATGCAATTAAAATTAAAAGTGTTTTTAGCTAATCAATGAATAAGTTAGCCCGCTGAAAAGCCACATCAAAGGCAATTATTACTCAGCATTTTACCAATTACAAGCATTTCTGTGAAACCTGCCCAGTCATTTGATTACCTATCCCTGGGACTAATGCCCAGAGAAGAATCATTCTTTCTTCTTCCTGTTGTTTTCAGGGACTGGATGAGAGCAGTAAGTGACCTTTCATTCACTTTCAGTCAGAGAGACAAAGTGCTAGAGTGGGAAGAGAACTCTTAGGTAAATTATGACTAATCAGACTATTATTACTAGGCACCAGCATTGATGAACCTGAGATACAATGGAAGCCAAATCCTCCCAACACCCCTTCTCTCACACCACAGTGTTCTGGTGTTCAGAAAGAAATGGTAAAGTTGCAAGGATAATGGCCACATGAAGAGATGTATTTGTGTTTTTGTTCCTGTCTTTTGGTATAAGTGAAGGAAAACACAATAGATAAAACAATATACAGAAAATGCAAGACACTAACTGAGGGTGTCTTCCATTAAAGTGATTTGTTTAGATGGAAAAGCAGTTGACTTGTTTATTGCATTTACATTAGCAGAGACTAACCTAAAATGCAAAAAAAATCCAAAAACAAACAAACAAACAAAAAAACACCAGTCCATCCTAGACATTTCATCTTCAGAAATATGAACAGTGTGCAGGATAATTCAAAGCAGTCTAAACAAAGAGTAAGTCTATGAGCACTGAATTTATGAAAATATTTCCCCTCATGTGGAACCCTCCTAACCTAAAATGTTCCCAACTGCTTGTCAGGTCAACCGATATTCAAGTAAAATGATATAATCCTTAAAATGTCAAGTCTCATAATCCTATTTCACATAAGCAGGCATTTCATGGGCTGGTAGATAACCAATCTGCCTGTAAGAGCCAGGTACAAATAATGTGAACAAGTCATGGTATCTATATGTGGACTTTCAGGTGTCCTAGTTGACTTTCCTATAGGTATTCAAGATGGTTCTGTTTTTGTTAGCTATATAGTTTCATCTGGAAGAATTACTTGATCTAAAAGATAAAATTTATTCATTATCAGGAAACTTAAAACTTCCTCAACAAAAGAAGATTCATAAAACCACAAAACTAGTATTAACATTTTAAGCATCACCCAATGATTGAAAAGCCAAGTTTGGTGATAAGTCCATGTGAACATCTATACATGTTTTATATATCATCTCAGATGTCTGCTAGGCTTCTGAGAAGAATGTTCACTGTAAATGAGAACAGTTTAACTTCTGTCAGCTTCATAATCCTTCCACTGCATTCCAAGAAAAACACTGTCAACACATCTCATCCTGTGAATAAAAAGTAACCACAACGATGGAACAAAAAACCGGAAAGGTGGTGATAGGGTCGCACCCAGATTTCATTGCTTTGCTTTTTTCAGGAAAGTCTTTTTGATGCCCTGTTTATTAAATAGTAAGAGTGACCTCTAGTGACTTATTTTGTTGGTGTTTTATTTTACCAGTTGGTTGCTGAATTACATTTAGTGTGCCTTTCTATAAGTAGCTCATTTCCCATTATGTATCTATTTAAGTAAAATCACTTTCATTTCAGGACTCAAGTATTTTGATTTGATAGAAAAACACACATTTTATTAACAAAGCCTTCCCACAAAAACAGATTAAAGTTGAATTTGAAACATGGTACATCATGTGACCCAAGGGGTCAAGAGTTCATTTTTAAGAGTGGCAAAGTGTATGATGAAGTCAGGCACAACTGAATGATGGTGCACAGCATACGTACCCATGTCAGGCAGTATATGTGAAAGACCTAGGCTTGAACCTTCAGAGAGAGGAACACTGAGCTATGACAAACTTCACAATGACAACTTAGGTGAACTGTTAAAAGCGATCCCTGGTTATCCTGGAGCAATCTAAATTTCTGAATATGGCCACTAGCATTTATCTGAACTGATTTCAGAGAAGATTTTGGCAAGAAGGGCTGAGGCTAAGAGTTGGAAGATTCCAGTAAAAGAAGAAGAAAAATGATCTTAATACGAGGAGGAAGTTGCTTTAAAAATTCTAACCTCATGACTGGACTAAATTAATAAATAGAGATTTAATGCAAGATAGAGATTTAATCTAAGCCAAACAAACACATTTATGTGTCATAAAATATGAGTGCATTAGGTTCTGCTCAACTATTCAAATTATCATCATTGCATTAGACTCTCTGCCCATTCTAGAAATAAAGGATTCCTAAATTTTTACCAACCAAGAAAAATAAAAAATAAGGCACTCAATGACAAATTAAATCATGTAAAATAGTAGAACCCAGAGAAGAATAATTTTCAGGAGCACCCAAATGACAGACTAAGTTTTGTGTTTAAGTGAGAACTTTCTATCAGCAATGCAGCCCCCTGTCACGGAAGTGGTCAAGTGTTAGCCCCTTAGTGGTTGGGGCAGATTATTTCTTTTGATTTCTTCAATGTACCTTCACCTACAAGTGCTCTGTCTCTGTAGTGCAAGGGAGTTAATTAGCACCTTAACTGTGAAGCTGCCAAGATCGGCAAAACTGTAAGATGTTCACATCTAAGTTGATGCAGCATGACGTCATGTCTGCCGGTTATTTCCCTGTTAGACTTAATCCCTATAAAACGCTACCTCCCGAAAAGGAATAAACGACAGCCTTGGCAGACGAATCCCTGACTAAGACACTCTTTCCAGGTTTTAAAACGAGGCTCACTTCCTCAAGGATGTCCAAACACATCGATGAACAAGTCGAAGCATGCAT
>NW_007247906.1:0-7922 GCF_000164805.1 Carlito syrichta | reverse complement strand
ATCTCACTACAGGGTAAGCACACAGACTCAAAGTTAAAGGATGGAAAGTGAGTTTCCAGGCAAAATGATAACAAAAGAAAGCAGGAGTCATGATTTTAATATCAGAAAAATAAACCTTTAAGCTATCAAGAATTTAAAAAGATATGTAAGAAAACTACATAATGATAAAAGGTTCAATCCATCAACAAGAAATATTCATCCTAAACCTATGCAACCCACACAGGAGCACCAGCCTTTATAAAGCAACTACTAAGTAAACTAAAAAAAGATATTGATTTTTGACACTATTATAGAAGGGGACTTGAATACCACACTAACAGCTCCAGATAGATCATCAAGGCAAAAAATAAACAAGGAGATGCAGAATCTAAACTTGATACTTAACCAAGTGGTCTTAATAGATACCTACATAATATTTCAACCAACAACCACAAAATATACATTCTATTCACCACCCCATGGAACATATTCCAAGACTGTTGACATCCTCAGCCATTAATCAAGCATAATCAAATACCACAAGGTTGAAATATTGCTGTGTACCTTCTCAGACCACAGTAGAATAAATATCAACAACAAAAACATTTCCCCAAAGCCCTCAGAGATGCAGACATTAAACAGCATAATGCTGAACAACTACTAGGCCATTACTAAAATCAAAACAGAAATCAAAAGATTCCTGGAAGCAAATGAAAATGAAGAAACACTTACTGAAACCTCTAGATGTCATGAAGTTAGTTTTAAGAGGGGAATTTATATCTCTACGAGCACACATCAAGAAAATAGAAAGATCACAAATTGACAGTCTAACAAATCACCTAAGGGAGCTGGATAGAGAAGAACATCAAAACTCTAACTTTAAAAGAAGAATCCTGGTCACCAAAATAAGAACCCAAATACTGGACATAGAAAACAAAAATATCATAGAAAGTGATATTTTCCTACCTAGAGCAATTAAACAAGAGAAGTAAATCATGGGTATATAAATAGGAAAGAGCTGACAATATGTCTTCTTTGCTGACAATATGATCCTATACCTCGAAAATCCAAGAGAATCTGTCAAAACCCTGCTTGCACTGATAAAGGACTTGGCCAAGTCTCGAGGTACAAAAGAAATGTGCAAAAAACAGCTGCATTTGTATACACCAAAGACAAGTAGGCAGAGAACCAAATAAAGAGCACAATCCCATTCACAATATTGACACCAAAAAATGAAATATCTTGGCATCTTCTTAACCAGAGAAGGGAAAGACCTCTACAATGAGAAGTACAAAACACTACTCAAAGAAAGCCAAGAAGAAACAAACAAATGGAAAAGTATCGCATGCTCATGGATAGAAAGAATCAACATTGTTAAGATGTCCATCCTTAGCTGGGCTCAGTGGCTCAGCCTGTAATCCCATGCCTTTGGGATGCTGAGGTGAGTAGATTGCCTGAGCCCGTGGGTTTGGGACCCGCCTGGGCAGTGAGACCTCAACTCTACAATAAATAAAAAAATCAGTCAGGCATGGTAGCGCATGCCTGTAATTCCGGCTACTTGGAAGACTGAGGCGGAAGGATCACCGGAGCCCAGCAGGTCGAGGCTGCGGTGGCCAGAAGCGTGCCACTGCACTCCAGTCTGGGCGACAGAGTGAGACTCCAACTCAAAAAAAAAAAAAAAAAGGATGTCCATCCTACCAAAGGAAATTTACTGATTCAATGCAATATCCATCAAATTACCAACATCATTCTTCTCAAACTTGGAAATGACAATACAGAAATTCATATGGAAACTTAAACTACCACAAATAGCCAAAACAGTATTTACCAAAAGAAACAATGCAGGAAGTATGACACTTTCAGGCTTCAAACTTTACTATAAGGCTACAATAATCAAAACAGCCTGATACTGGTACAAGAACAGGCATACAGACCAATGGAAAAGGATAGAAATTTGGGAAGCAAAACCTCAATTTCTCAACTAATTCATCTTTGACGAAGCCACCAACAACAACCACTGGGCAGAGGAGAACTTATTCCTTAAATGATACTGGGAAAAGTGACTGATCACATGCAAAAGATTGAAACAGAACCCCTACATATAATCATACACAAAAATTAACTCTAAATGGATCAAATACCTAAAAGTAAAACCCCAAGCTATAAGAATCTTAGAAAATGAAGGAGACACCATTATGGAAATTGGAACTGGCAACCCAATCTTGATCAAAACCCCAAGTGCCCAAACCATGAAAGATAAGATAGACAAGTGAGGTCTCATCAAACTGAGAAGCTTCTGCAAAGTAAAGAAATCATCAAGAGAGCAGGGAGACAGCCCACACAATGGGAAAACATATTTGCCAATTGTATTTCTGACAAAGGTCTAACATTCAGGATTTATAAGAAGCTCAAACACGCTGAAAGGAAAAAAAAAAACAGTCCCATTAAAGAGTGGGCAAAAGTCATGAATAGACACATCTCAAAAGAAGACATGAGGGCAGCCAACAGACACAGTAAAAAGTGCTTAGCCTCACTAATCATCAGAGAAAACAAATCAAAACTACACTGAAGTGCGACCTAACCCCAATAAGAATGACCATCCTTAATAAAACAAACAACAGATGGCGAAGATGCAGAGAAAAAGGAACACTTCTACATTGCTGATGGGAATGCAAATTAGTGCAGATTCTTTGGAAGACAGCATGGCATTTTCTGAAAGAACTAGAAATCGATCTTCTATATGACCAAGCAATTTCCCTATTGGGAATATACTGAGATGAACTCAAGTCATTCTGCCAAAATATACCTGCACATAAGGAAGGACAAACATATGAACTTTGCAGCAACGTGACTGGATTTAGAGTCTATCATATTCAGTGATATATCACAGAAATAAAGAATAGAGTACCATATGTTCTCACTCATAAGCGGACCTTGTCCAAGTACCATAATACTAAAAGAAAGGGATTGGAAATAGCGGGAAACAGCTAGGGCAGAGGGGATGGGATTGTCAATTGAGGGAAATTGCCTGGGAAAGGAGGGACACACCTCATCAGTAAGGGCACCTGCATAATGAAAATTTGTATACCTTACCCTGAATTTTACCCCACATGTTTAAAATAAAAGAAAAAAATTTAAATATATACATATACAATTTTTGCTTTTATTATTGTTATAATGAAATAATTGTTCCCCGAAGTGTAATAGTATATCAATCTTTATTGTTATTAAAAACAAGAAATAAAGTAAAAATATTAATTTTTAAAAAGAATACAGTAATCCCTCAGTATCTGTGGCATTTCAGTTCCTGCACCTGACATGAGGATACCAGAATCCACAGATGCTCAAGTCGCTTATATAAAATGGCATAGTTTTAGCATATAATCTATGCACATCTTCCTGTATACACTCTCTAGATTACTTATAATACCTAATACAATGTAAATGTTGTTTAAATAGTTGTTACACTACATTGTGTAGAGAATGCTATAAAGAAAAAAAGCCTGTATAAGTTCAGTAAAGATGTTTGCTTTTTTCATATATCTTACAACTACAGCTGATTTAATCCACAGGTATGATTAAATGGAGGGCTGAAGGTACTTGTCTTTGTTGAAGCTAATGCTTTTGAAACCCAAACTTCTGTGGTTTGCTTATTAGACCCAGATTACTCAACATTTCTGAAGTCATTCACATGATTGACTTTTGGCTAGTCCCCAGAGTACTTGCCTTGATTGTCTGCCTCGTGGCCTTTGGTGTTACCCAAAACAAACATGTTTGTGAGATCACAAAGTTGTGCTATGTTTGTGGTATTCTTCATTTGTTTTTTGTTTGGTATATCTTTATTTTTTTTAAATGCATGACCTTTCAGTCAAAATTATAAGAAGCTGTACCAAAACTCCAAGGTGAGGTTCTCAGGTGGGCCGAATCTTCGAAATACTACCAAAGTTTATATACACCTATACTCACAACACAATCCTCAATCAAATCATGCTACTGTGTCTGCAAAATTTCATTCTATTTGTCAAATATTCTGTTCCACAGTCCAGAATATGGAGGCCTTACTACACCAATACACCTTTTCTTACCTTTCACCTGAAATTTACATTAATTTAAAAATAAATAAAAGTATATGCAATGTTAGAGAAAGTTTATAGAAGTCTGTTTCCCATACAGTTAATTTCTGTCACTTTAACTGCTATTTAACACACAAAATGTCAGTCTTGATTCTTAGATAGTAGAGTTTGTAATAAAAATGTAAACATAAGATAAAAGAAAGAATATTAAAATCTATTTTTGTCATTGTCATCACATGACAGAATGGAGGAATATTCATGATGGTAGCTTTTTCTATGACAACACATGCTGGAAAATAGTTTTGTTTTCAAATTTGGATGTTAGAACTTTTTTCTTGGGTGGTAGCCATTTTTATTTTTATTCTGGACTCAGCTCTTAGGTATTTCCTGGGGATGGTCAAGAATATGTGACCATGTCCCTTCTCAGGCAACTGGAGCTTCTAGAATTATAAGTATAATTAAAATTATAGAAGCAATGTTTTGTTACCACCATAATGACAGTATTTTATTCTTAGGTTGGAATGACATTTAATACAAAATATATTCTGCTTGATATGTTCTACCTGAGTAATTGTACCTTGTATTTACATAAACGCGTCAATTATTTAACTTTGATAAGGTAATGATGTTCTTTACTCTTATAAATTAAAGTGCTTCCAAAGAATATTGTTTTAAAGTTAGTACATTAAGACCTGTGAAAAGTACAATAAGTTCACGTCTTTTCCAGCAAGTGAAAGGGCATTTGATACAACTAAAGCTGTTTGTTTTGAAATATTAATCTAAAACACTTAAGGTAAACTGTAATAATTGTCAAATCATGTTTTGATAGTCCCTGTTAAATTCCATTTTATTAAAATGTTTAAACAATTTTTTTCTTTTTTTTTTTTTTTTTTTTTTGAGGTGGAGTCTCACTCGGTCGCCCAGACTGGAGTGCAGTGGCTGCTCCCGGCCACCGCAGCCTCGACCTGCTGGGCTCTGGCGATCCTTCCGCCTCAGCCTTCCAAGTAGCCGGAATTACAGGCACGCGCTACCACACCCAGCTGATTTTTTGATTTATTGTAGAGATGAGGTTTCGCTGCCCAGGCGGGTCTCGAACCCGCGGGCTCAGGCAATCCACTCACCTCAGCCTCCCAAAGGCGCGGGATTACAGGCTGAGCCACCGAGCCCGGCTACAATTTTTTTCTAATTGGTAATTTTTAATTTGTTATTGTGTCACTAGTAGGCTCCTTCTACTCTTCCTTATTCAAGTAAATGCAAAAATAATTTCCTCTGAATAGTATAAAATGTTTGTATTTGAAAAAAATCTTTGAATTAAATATTTTGGTTGCATGTCAACTTTATCTTGTATTTTCATATCGGATTGCACCTTAAATAAAAAATTAACCATATTCTCTTTTTCAGCTAATTTCTAGGTAATGGGGACACAGTGAACTTTGGGGAAGTAAATAACCTCTCTGCATGTCAATGACCTCCTCATAGAATTATCTCTCTCATATCATTGTTGTGAGAAGTAACCTTTGGCTTATTAAGGTTTTTTTTTTTTTGCTGTCATTTTATTTACTTTTAGCATCATATGTTGCAAAGTGTTAAACCAAAGAACAATAAAGGGAAAAAAATTTCCCAAGTCAACTTTTAAACTAAATATTATATCTTAAATATTTTTCATTTTCATCTCCTTTGAGGAATGCAAAATATCAATACTGAAATTAATGAAATAAAATATTTAGTTAACTTCACATTATTGATAAAATAACACATTTTTCTGAGCTGTGTGGTGGTATAAGTAGTATAGATTTTGTTTTGCAAATATATAAGAAAAGAGTACTTCCTTTAAATATCTTTCTGTAATAACAGAGATTGTTCCATTCCAAACTTCTTACCATAACTTTTAACATCGAAAAATTTTCCATCTACAAATGTATAGCATACTTTTTTGAGATCCTCCTTTTAATTTTCCTTTGTGCTTTGCTGCTTCTGGAAATCTGCTTGTCTGTTTTCCTACTAGAAAGCCGAGCAATAATTGCTCTGGTTCTTTGCCTATTTATTTCAGCAATGTCATGGATGAGCCATGGAAAGAAAGAGATAAGAAGGAAAAAATAGGTGTATGACTTATCCTGTTGATATCATATCTCCTCTGAATGTAGACAGAAGTTCCCCTTCTTTAGAGATTTTTAGACTACTATTGATCATGTTACTGATTGGAGACTGGGATTAATGAAATGGGAGACTTTGACTTAAAGAAACATATGGGAGACTTCCACACTTTTTCAGTAACCTCTTTATTAATTTTTAAGACAGAACTATTGGACTTTTCCTGGAGCCATTAATCTCATGATCTCACCACTGAACTTTGTGGATCCAATGTCTTCAACATGAAAACTACCAGTTGGGGAGAACTGGTAAACCCAACAATTTTTCAGTGACACACTCAAAGATAGTATTTTTTCTATAATATGTAATCACATTTTTACGTAAGAATCTTCAAATATCCATTCTATTTATTCCCTGCAGGTTTTATAGATGTAGAATAGTGTGTAATAAGTCTATCTTATCTGGAACCAGAACTGCATTACAAAAATTTTGAAAGTAAAAATAATATTATTAAAAGTTAATCTAGGCAACAGGTTCAACCCAGAAATCTCTTAGATATATAAACAGTCTACCTGAACAACTCTCTTTTAACAATTTTTCTATATTCCTTATAGCGGGCTCCTATTTACATATCAATTTCTTGAAATTTTATTTTCAACCATACAATTCCACTGAAGCATTCATGAAAAGTCCCATTTAACTTCTAATTTATTTTAGGATGGGGATTTAAACTTTTTTTCTTTATTTTATTTTTGAGATGTAGGGTACAAGCCAGGATTAGGTACATGAATAGTCTATGCTCAGGTGAAGTTTGGGCCTCCAATGGATGCTCACTTTTCCTGCTATCCTTTGTTATGCCGTCACCTCCCCCCTTTCTCCCTTCCCTGAACAATTTTTTCTTTTTTTTGCAAAATCCATAGTGGATTTTTTAATCAATATTTTTTTATTATGATGTTGTGGGGTACAGTTAAGGGTTAGGTATACAATTACATTTCATTCAGGCACCCTGTTGATAAGAGATGTTTCCCCGTCCCCAGACAGATATTTGCTACTGTTAGCCCCATTTCCCTTCCCCCACCATAGTTTCCCAGTACCGTCAGTCATTTTCTTATAGTATTACATTGGATGTTCAAGGTTCATTATATGAGTGAGAAGATGTGATAATCAGATCTTTGTTTCTGTGAGAGGTCACTCAGTATTATAGACTCCAGTTCTATCCAGGTTGCTGAGAAATTCATGATTTTGTTCTTTTTGATGGCTGTATAGTATTCCACCGTGTATATGTACCACATTTTTAAAATCCAGTCCTCTTTTGATGGGCAGCATGGTTGCTTCCAGGTTCTCGCTATTGTGAACAATGCTGCAATAAACATACATGTGCAGGTGTCTTTTTTATAGAGTGATTTAAGTTCTTCAGGATATATTCCCAGTAGGAGGATTGTGGGGTCATATGGAAGGTTGATATTTAGAGATTTTAGGAATTGCCACACTGCTGTCCACAGAGGTTGCACTAGTTTATGCTCCCAACAACAGTGTAGAAGTGTTCCCTTTTTGCCACACCTTCTCCAGCTGCTGTTATTTTTTGAGTTGTTGATAATTGCCATTCTGATTGGAGTTAGGTGGCATCTCAGTGTGGTTTTGATTTGCATCTCCCTGATGATTAGTGAGGTTGAACATTTCTTCATGTGTCTGTTGGCTGCTCGGATTTCTTCCTTTGTGAAGTGTCTGTTCATATCTTTTGCCCATTTTATAATGGGGTTGTTTGTTTTTTTCTTTTCA
>NW_007247905.1:1545-9402 GCF_000164805.1 Carlito syrichta | reverse complement strand
CCGATCTCCAGGAACTGCTAGGCATCCTGCATAGTGAAGCAGGAAGCTGGATAATGGAGGTCGTCTTGTAGAGGAAACTACATGTCATATTGCTAAGGAAGTATAAGAATCTTCCTTATATGAGTCCTCAATCCCAAAAACTACAGGCCATAACCTAAGAGGTAACCATAAATCAGGTTTTTGAAGTAGAAATCTGGGTACTGGGAAAACGCACATACAGGAAACTTTAATGAATATTGCTAAGTAAGAATAAGGAATCTGCGTTTCTCGGGTCGTCAATCCCAAAAAAACTTCAGATCGTCTTGCTATGGGCTGAACACGAATCATGGTGTTTTCTAGCATGAATCTGGTAATGCAGTCCTTATTTACAGGCAACTCAATGACGTGTTGCCAAGAAAGAATAAGGAATCTGGGTTACATTAGTCCTCAATCCCAAAAATCTACAGAGCAGCTTGGAAAGTGCTAAAAAGGAATCAGAGTTTTGAAGCAGGATGTATCTAATGAGAGTCCTATTATACAGGAGAATACACAGCACCTTGCCAAGCAAGAAAAAGAATTGGGGTTACAGCAGTCCTCAGTCCTAAGAATCAACAGGCCATCTACGGTGGGCTGAAAAAGAATCAGGGTTTAGAAACTGGAGCATAGTTAATAGCTGTCCTCATATACAGAATCTGCATGATCTCTAACTTAGGAGAAATAAGAAACCTGAATTACACGGTTCCTCCATCCCAATATGTACATGACATCTTGCTAATGGCAAAACAAGAATCAGTGTTTCCAAACTGGATTCTGGGGAAAGGGAGTCCTCATATACAGGACATTACATGGTCCCACGCTAAGGAAGAATAAGGAATCTGTGATACACTAGTCCACAATCCGAAAAATCCTCAGGGCGTCTTGCTGCGGTATAAACAAGAATCAAGACTTCAAGCTTGTCTCATGTTTCAGAGATATTTGACTTGTGGGTATTATGAATCAGTCATTTCAGGACTCCAGCAACATTCTGGTACTCTTGAGAGTTGTAATCTGGTCTCTGGTAGTACAAGTCTCTTAGGTTCCTTGCGACAATTAAGGACAGATTCCCGAAAATAAGAATCATGTTGTCGTATTTGGATGTAACTTTGTTCTTCAGATGAACTTGGTAATCCTTAAATTTCCGTTTGTACTTTATTTGTAGAGGGGCCGAGGGTTTTGCAGTTGCCAAATATTTAGTACGAATTATTAAAATGTAACCAGGATTCATGGAAACCACGTCCCTAGGAAACATCTGGGCAGTTGCATCTTGTATACATACTTTTGGAATCTTCATGGACAGGGAAAATCAGGGCATCTTGCTGAGAACGGAAAGGGAATCCGGTTCATGGAGTTATCAATCGCCTAATATTACAAGGTCTCTGGATAAGGTTTAAACATCAATCTGGGCATCTATGTCGCCATATATTTAGTGTGTATTTTGAAAACGGACCAGGAATCTTGGGTTCCAATTCCTCAAGAACTTTATGCGAGTCTTTCTCTTGATATCAAAGCAACTGGAATTCTATGTCAACCAGGAAATATCTTTGCATCTTGCTGAGAATGAAGCATGAATTTCAGTAATGGGAGTCCTCATATAAAGAACACTACATGACCTGTTGCTACGCAAGAATAATGAATCTTGCTTACACGAGTCGCCCATCCTAAAAAAACTACAGAGCATCTTGATAAGAGGTAACCAACATTCAGGTTTTGGGAGTAGGAATCTGGATAATGACAGTCCTCATATACAGGAAACTGCACTGTGTATTGCTAAAGGAGAATAAGGAATCATGTTTACACCTGTCCTCCATCCCTAAAAAAACTTCTGGGTGTCTTGAAAGGGCTAAACACAAATTTGGGTTTTTGAAGCATAACCTACGCAATTAAATCCTCTTTTACAGGCAACTGCACTGACTTTTCCTATAAATAATAAGGAATCTGGGTGACATGTTTTCTCAATCCCCTAAAAGTACACGGCGTCTTCCTAAGATCTCAACAAGAATCAAGCTTTCGACGCATATATGTGTGAACAGGAGTACTCATATACAGGCAACTGCATGGCTGTTGCTAAATATACGGAATCTGTGTTATACGAGTCCTCAGTCCAGAAAATCTACAGGGCTTCTTGCTGAGGGCTAAAGAAGAATCAGGGTTTCGAAGTATGCATGTGGGTAATAGCAATCCTCATATACAGGAAACTACATGGCCTCTTGCTAAGAAAAAGAAGAAATCTCTTTTCCACGGTTCGTCTATCAAAAAATCTACATGACGTCTTACTAAGGGCTAAACAAGAATCAGGGTTTCAAAACAAGAAGCTTGGAGAAGAGAGTCCACACATACAGGACTCTACACGGCCTCCAATTAAGTATGAATAAAGAATCTTTGCTGTACGCGTCCCTAATCCAAAAAATTCCCAAGGTGTCTGATATGCGACAAACATGAAGCAGAGATTCGAACTCTTCAAATGTTTTGGAGCAATTTAACATGCGGATATTATGACTCGGTCATTTCAGGACTCCACCAACATTCTGGTCCTCTTAAAAGTTGTAAACTGGTATTGGGCACTACAAGTCCGTTAGGTTCCTCAGAACAACCTAGGCCAGATTCCAAGACAAAAAGAATCTTCTTGCCATATTTGGATGTACCTCTGGTATTAAGGTGAACCCTGTAATCTTTCCCCTTTCGTGTCTCTTTTTATTTTGACACAGGAGAAGGGCTTTGCAGTTGCCAAATGTTTAGTACGTATTTTTAAAGGTAAACAGGAATCATAGAATCCACGTCCCTAGGAAACTGCTGGGCATCTGTCTTTTGATATACTGAGTTTGGAATCCAAATCGACAGGAATAATCTGGTCATCTTACTGAGAACGAAAAGGAAATCCGGTACTAGGATTTCTCATTTTCCGGAATCTACAGGGCCTCTTGATAAAGTTTAATCAGCAATGTGGGCTTCGGGATACCTACATTTCCTGAGCTACTTGCTCCGTGGATACGCTAAATCTGTCATTACAGATCCTCAGGAATATTCTGGTCCTCTTGTTAGTTGTAATCAACGTCCTGTCCCTTAAATTCCTTTTGTTTCCTAGGAACATCTACAACCATAATCATATTCCCCAGAATCAAAAGGTATATTGGTACAAAATTCATCGACTCTGGTGACCTCAAATTACAAAAAATTCTTATGGGAGTGCAGGTCGGATTGGGATTTTGGGTTTGGAAGATTCCACATTTTGGGGAGGTCTTGTGATGGGGAATCAGGAATCTTGGATTCCAGTTCCCAAAGAACATTATGGACGTCTTTCTCTTGATATCCAAAAAAACTGGAATTCTCGGTCACCAGGAACTGTCTCGGCATCCTGAAGAGTGAAGCAGAAAGCTGGGTAATGGAGGTCGTCATACCCAGAAACTACAAGTCATATTGACAAGGAAGAATAAGGAATCTACCTTATATGAGTCCTCAATCCCAAAACTACAGGACGTCGTCATAAGAGGTAACCACGATTCAGGTTTTTGAAGTAGGAATTTGGGTAATGGGAGTCCTCACATACAGGAAACTTCACTGCCTATTGCTAAGTAAGAATAAGGAATCTGCGTTACTCATGTCCTCAATCCCAAAAAACTTCAGGTTGTCTTGCAATGGGCTAAACACGAATCATGGTGTTTTCGAGCATGAATCTGGGAAATGGAGTCCTTATTTACAGGCAACTACATGACCTTTTGCTAAGAAAGAATAAGGAATCTGAGTTACACGAGTCCTCAATCCCAAACATCTGCAGAGCATCTTGTAATGTGCTAAAAAGGAATCAGAGTTACGAAGCAGGATGTATCTAATGAGAGTCCTAATATATAGGAAAATACACAGCCCCTTGCCAAGGAAGGAAAAGAATCTGGATTATAGGACACCTCAGTCAGGAAATCAACAGGCCATCTGCTGTGGTCTAAACAAGAATCAACTTTAGAAGCTGTAACATAGGTAATAGAAGTCCTCATAAGCAGAATCTATATGATCTCTAGCTAAGGAGAACTAAGGAAGCTCTTTTACATGGTTCCTCCAATACAATATCTACAAGACATCTTGCTAATGGCAAAACAAGAATCAGGGTTTCCAAACCGGATTCTGGGGAAGGGGAGTCCTCATATACAGGACAATACACGGTCCTACACTAAGGAAGAATAAGGAATCTGTGATACACTAGTCCACAATCCAAAAATTCTCAGGGTGTCTTTCTGCGGAATAAACAAGAATCAAGACTTCAAGCTCGTCTCATATTTCAGAGATATTTGGCTTGTGGTTATTATGAATCAGTCATTTCAGGACTCCACCAACATTCTGGTACTCTTGAGAGTTGTAATCAGGTATCTGGTAGTACAAGTCTCTTAGGTTCCTCGGGACAATTAAGGCCAGTTTCCTGGAAAAAAGTATCATCTTACCATATTTTGATGTAACTTTGGTCTTAAGATGAACTTGGTAATCCTTAAATTTCCGTTTGTACTTTATTTGTAGAGGGGCCGAGGGTTTTGCAGTTGCCAAATATTTAGTACGAATTATTAAAATGTAACCAGGATTCATGGAATCCACGACCCTAGGAAATATCTGGACATCTGCATTTTTAAATACAGAGTTTTAGCATCGACATGGAGAGCAAAATCAGGGAATCTTGCTGAGTACGGAAAAGGAATCCGGTCTTGGAGTCTCAATAGCCTAAATCTACAAGGTCTTTTATTAAGGTTTAATCAGCAATCTGGTCTTCTATTGCGCCACATTTTTAGTGTGTCTTTTGAAAAGGGATCAGGAATCTTGGGTTCCAATTCCTCAAGAACTTTATGGGAGTCTTTCTCTTGATCTCCAAGCAACTGGAATTCTAGGTCAGAAGGAAATATCTTGGTGTTTTGCTGAGAATGGAGCAGGAATTTCAGTATTGTGAGTCCTCATATACAGAACACTACACGACCTGTTGCTACAGAAGAATAAGGAATCTTGCTTTCACGAGTCCTCCATCCCAAAAAACTACAGAGCATCTTGCAAAGAGATAAGCACCATTCAGGTTTTAGGAGCAGGAATCTGGATAATGATAGTCCTCATATACAGAAAACTGCACTCTCTATTGCTAAATGCATATAACGAATCTGGTTTACACAAGTCCTCCACCCCAATAAAAACTTCAGGGTGTCTTGATCAAACCACGAATTTTCGTTTTTGAAGCATAAACTTGGGAAATGAAATCCTCATATACAGGCAACTGCACTGACTTTTCCTAAGAAAGAATAAGGAATGTGGGTGATATATTTTCTCAATACCCAAAAAAGTACACGGCGTGTTCCTAAGATCTATGCAAGACTCAAGCTTTCGACTCCAGTACCTGTGTACAGGAGTACTCATATACAGGCAACAGCATAGCTGTTGCTAAAAATAAGGAATGGGGGTTAAATGAGTCCTCAGTCCTGAACATCTACAGGGCATCTTGCTGACGGCTAAAGAAAAATCAGGGATTCGAGTCCTTAATGTGTGTAATAGCAATCCTCATATAAAGGAAACTACATGGCCTCTTGCTAAGAAAAAATAAGAAATCTGTTTTCCATGGTTCCTCCATCAAAAAATATACATCGCGTCTTACTAAGGGCTAAACAACATAAGGGTTTCAAAACAAGAATCTAGGGAAAGAGAGTCCTCACATACAGGATACTAAACAACCACCAACTAATTGCGATTAAAGAATCATTGTTGTACGCATCGTTAATCCAAAAAAGTCCCAGGGTGTCTGCTATTGGACAAACAAGAAACAGAGCTTCGAGTTCCCAAATGTTTCAGAGAAATTTAGAATGTGGATATTATGAATCAGTCATTTTAGGACTCCAGCAACCTTCTGGTCCTCTTAAAAGTTGTAAATGGGTATTGGGCACTCCAAGTCCGTAAGGTTCCTCGAAACAACTAAGGCCAGATTTCAATACAAAAAAAAATCTTCTTGCCATATTTGGATGTAACTCTGTTCTTAAGGTAAACCTTGTAATACTTTCCCTTCTGTGTCTCTTTTTATTTTGAGAAGGTACAAGGGTTTTGCACTTGCCAAATGTTTAATACGTACTTTTAATGGTAACCAGGAATCATGGAATCCACGTCCCTAGGAAACTTCTGAGTATCTGTCTTTTGATATACTGAATTTGGAATCCCCATCGACAGGAAAAGTCAGGGCATCTTACTGAGAACGAAAAGGAAATCCGTTTCTAGGAGTTATCATCTTCCGGAATCTACAGGGCCTCTTGATAATGTTTAATCAGCAATCTGGGCTTCTGGGTCCCTACATTTTCAGAGCAAGTTGCTCCGTAGATACGCTAAATCTGTCAGTAAAGCTCCTCAGGATCTTTCTGGTCCTCTTGTTAGTTGTAATCAAGGATCTGGCCCTTGAAATCCTTTTGTTTCCTGGGAAAATCTATGACCATAATCATATTCCCCAAAATCAAAGGTATATTTTTACAAAATTCCTCGTTCAGGTGACCTCAAAGTACAGAAAATTCTTTAGGGTGGGCAGGTAGGAATTGGTATGTTGAATTTGGAAGATTCCACATTTTTGGAGGTCTTTTGAAGGGGAAGCAGCAATCTTGGATTCCAGTTCCAAAAGAACATTATGGACGTCTTTCTCTTGATATCCAAAAAACTGGAATTCTCAGTCTCCAGGAACTCTCTCGGCATCCTGCATAGTGAAGCAGGAAGCTGGGTAAAGGAGGTCGTCTTATAGAGGAAACTACATGTCATATTGCTAAGGAAGTCTAAGGAATCTTCCTTACATGAGTCCTCAATCCCAAAAACTACAGGCCATAACCTAAGAGGTAACCACGAATCAGGTTTTTGAAGTAGTAATCTGGTAATGGGAATACTCATATACAGGAAACTTCGGGGCCTAATGCTAAGTAAGAATAAGGAATCTGCGATACTCAGGTCCTCAATCCCAAAAAAGCTTCAGGTCGTATTGCTATGGGCTAAACACGAATCATGGTGTTTTTGAGCATGAATCTGGTAAATGGAGTTCTTATTTACAGGCAAATTTATGACGTGTTGCCAAGAAAGAATAAGGAATCTGGGTTACATGAGTCCTCAATCCCAAAAATCTACAGAGCATCTTGGAAAGTGTTAAAAAGGAATCAGAGTTTTGAAGCAGGTTGTATCTAATGTGAGTTCTATTATACTGGAGAATACACAGCACCTTGCCAATGAAGAAAAAGAATCGGGGTTATAGCAGTCCTCAGTCTTAAGAATCAACATTCCATCTACTGAGGGCTAAAAAAGAATCAGGTTTAGAACCTGGAGCATAGTTAATAGCAGTCCTCATATACAGAATATACACGATCTCTAACTTAGGAGAAATTAGAAACCTGTATTACACTGTTCCTCCATTCCAATATGTACATGACATCTTGCTAATGGGAAAATAAGAATCAGGGTTTCCAAACAGGATTCTGGTGAAAGGGAGTCTCATATACAGGACATTACCTGGCCCCACGCTAAGGAAGAATAAGGAATCTGTGATAAACTAGTCCACAATCCGACTAATTCTCAGGGCGTCTTGCTACGGTATAAACAAGAATCAAGACTTCAAGCTTGTCTCATGTTTTTGAGATATTTGGCTTGTGGGTATTATGAATCAGTCATTTCAGGACTCCAGAAACATTCTGGTCCTCTTGAGAGTTGTATTCTGGTATCTGGTAGTACAAGTTTCTTATGTTCCTTGCAACAATTAAGACCAGATTCTCGGAAAAAAGAATCAATTTGTCATATTTGGATGTAACTTTGTTCTTAGATGAACTTGGTAATCCTCAAATTTCCGCTTGTACTTTATTTGGAGTGGGG
>NW_007247905.1:0-1354 GCF_000164805.1 Carlito syrichta | reverse complement strand
TCATGGAATCCACGTCCCTAGGAAACATCTGGGCATCTACATTTTGTATACAGACTTTTGGAATCCTTATGGACAGGGAAAATGAGGGCATCTTGCTGAGAACGGAGAGGAAATACGGTTCATGGAGTTATCAATTGCCTAAATCTACAAGGTATCTTGATAAGGTTTAAACAGCAATCTGGGCATCTATATCGCCAAATATTTAGTGTGTCTTTTCAAAACGGAACAGGAATCTTGGATTCCAATTCCTGAAGAACTTTATGCGAGACTTTCTCTTGATATCAAAGCGACTGGAATTCTAGGTCACCAGGAAATATCTTTGCGTCTTGCTGAGAATGAAGCATGAATTTCAGTAATGGGAGTCCTCATATACAGAACACTACACGACCTGTTACTACGCAAGAATAAGGAATCTTGCTTACTCTAGTCCTCAAACCTACAGAGCATCTTGCTAAGAGGTAACCAACATTCAGGTTTTGGGAGTAGGAATCTGGATAATGGCAGTCCTCATATACAGGAAACTGCAGTGTGTATTTTTAAAGGATAATAAGGAATCATGTTTACACGTGTCCTCCATCCCCAAAAAAACTTCAGGGTGTCTTGCTAAGGGCTAAACACAAATTTGGGTTTTTGAAGCATAACCTACGCAATTAAATCCTCTTATACAGGCAACTGCACTGACTATTCCTATAAAGAATAAGGAATCTGGGTGACATGTTTTCTCAATCCCCTAAAAGTACACGACGTCTTCCTAAGATCTAAACACGAATCAAGCTTTCGACGCATATATCCGTGAACAGGAGTACTCATATACAGGCAACTGCACGGCTGTTGCTAAATATAAGGAATCTGTGTTATTCGAGTCCTCAGTCCTGAAAATCTACAGGGCATCTTGCTGAGGGCTAAAGAATCAGTGTTTCGAGACATGAATGTGGGTAATAGCAATCCTCATATACAGGAAACTACATGGCCTCTTGTTAAGAAAAAGTAGAAATCTCTTTTCCACAGTTCGACTATCAAAATATCTACATGACGTCTTACGAAGGGCTAAACAAGAATCAGGGTTTCGAAACAGGAATCTAGGGAGAGAGTCCACACATACAGGACTCTACATGGCCTCCAACTAAGTACGAATAAAGAATCGTTGCTGTACGCTTCCCCAATCCAAAAAATTCCCAAGGTGTCTGCTATGCAACAAATATGAAACAAAGCCTCGAACTCAACAAATGTTTTGGAGAATTTAGCATTCGGATATTATGAATCGGTCATTTCAGGACTCCAGCAACATTCTGGTCCTCTTAAAAGTTGTAAACGGGTATTAGGCACTACAAGTCCGTTGGATTCCTGAGAACAA
>NW_007247904.1:13147-17438 GCF_000164805.1 Carlito syrichta | reverse complement strand
AAATCAAAGTTAATTAATTGATTGTTTATGTTGTATATATATAAAAATGTAATGGCACAGGTTAAAAGTAAAAATACAAAAAAGATATATAAGGGAAACATAAAAGCAAGAGATAATACATTCCAGTAAAAACTTTACAACTCAAAATATGCTAAAGGGGTACAAAAATAGAGTTAGAAGAAATTTTCCAGTATTTGGTAGTAAAATAAAACAATTATATTTAATCAATTTACTGCATACTTCAAAATAACCACAGAAGTAGATTTGGAATGGTCCTAACATACACACACACAAATACTTGAAGTGATAGATATCCCAATTACTGTGATTTAGTCATTACACAATGTATTCCTGTATCAAAATTATTTATATTAAATCAAATAAAATTGTACAATAATAAAAATGTAATGTGGAATTCAGTATAACATTTATTCTTCACAATAACACATTATATCAATAGGTAAAGATAAACAATTACGAGTTCAATTTTAGAAAAGAAATATATTTGACCACAATTAAAACTTCAGTTTGTAAATAATAAAAAATAATTGCATTTCATTATAATATGAAATATTACAGTACTATAATTTAATTTTAAATAACCAAAGAAATACAACTGTATAGAAATATAAAACTTTTCACAAATTAAAGAAAATTGATAAGATGAAACTATAATTATATAATACTCAATAACTTAATAATAGAAAAATAGTAACTCACAAAACTAACGGAATGACATCATATTAGTAATTAATGGAAAGTTTACAGTTTAAGGAATTTAGATTATTTATATGAGATACTGAAACCAAATTATCTTAACTTTGCATTTTAGAAAAATATTTTAAAATCCCACCTGAGGATGACTAAATTAGAAACTCTGATAATGAATCTTGGTTTCCATACTTCAGTTTTTAAATATGCTTTTTTTAAAAAAATTAAATGTCAAGGGTGATTCGAATGTGCAGAAAAATGTAAGAAACTTCAATCAAAATATCAAAATAGTATATCAGAACATAGCACAAAGGAAAACAATATAAAGAGATTAATAAGTGCAAAGATCATATTTAATGTATTAAAAACAAAAAAGATTGAAAAATAAATCAATGAGATTTTTAAGATATGCAAATAAACTATTCAAGTATCCAGTTGATTTAAAAAGTAACTTTTGAAATTAAAATAATATAAACTAATAGTGAACGGAAATAGCTAAGCAATTATTCTAACAGATTTTATAAACACCTTTAATGAAATTCAACGTGTATTTATGATTTTTAAATGAGTTTATTTATTATGTTAAAAATATAGTTTTTGTATAGAAAGTAAATTGGAGAGAGAGAGCGGGAGAGAGAGAGAGAGAGAGATGGGATTCACCTCCCCAAGGGAGGGGAGAGAGTCAGAGTTAAAGAAAACATGGCCTAACCAGAGCTCAAAGAGTATATGACCACACCATAGTTTGGCATGACAATGGCCTAAAAGTTAGTTTATTAATGTGGCAGTTTGAAAAATAAATTAATTAATGTACACAAACTTAGAAGAATGCATTTTAAGTGTCCATTCAGATGACAGATCTATTTCTAGTTTTTTGAGGAACTTCCATACTGCCATTCATAGTGGTTGTACTAATTTATATTCCCACCAACAGTGTCTTGGGGAAATTTGTATATAAAAGAGATATCTGCACTCAATTGTTTATTGCAGCACTATTCACAATAGTCAAGATATGGAGTCAACCAAAGTATCTATTAACAAATGAATGGATAAAGAAAATGTGGTATATATAAAGGATGAAATACTATTCAGCCATTAAAAAGAATGAAAGCCTGTCATTTGCAACAACATGAATAAGACTGGAGGCTATTATGTTTAGTGAAATAAGTCAAACCAGAAAGACAGATATTGCAGGTTCTCATTCATATATAGGAGCTAAAAATATTAAACTCATAGAGAACAGAATGGTCCTTACCAGAGACTGGAATGGGTACTGTAAAGGACAGATAAGAGATGCTTAATGGGTACAAAAAAAAAAAATACAGTTAGATAGAAGAAATTTTCCATTGTTTTGTAGTACTACAAGGCAATTATAGTTAACTGCATACTTACAATTTACTGCATACTTCAAAATAACTAGAGAAGTGGGTTTGGAATGGTCCTAATTACAAAAAATAAAAAATGCTTGAGGTGATGGATGTCCCAACTACTGTGATTATATCATTACACAGGGTATGCTTGTATCAAAATATCACATGTACCCTATACATATGTACAACCAGTTTGTACCAATAAAAATCAAAAGATTTTTTAAAAGTTAAACATAATTAAAAACTAAAATAGCTTTTCAAAATATAATCTACTAAGTATAAAATTCAGAAGATATGTTCAAGAATATATAAGTAAAAACAAAAAATTGTATTTTAAAGCCAAAGGAAACCTGAATAGAGAGTTACTCTTTGTTCTCAGACAGGAAGACAATTGTTAAAGATATAAATAATTCCTTGACTTAATCTATCAATTTTGCATAATTCCAAAGGGATGATTGTTTAAAATTAAATAAATTCTAAATTGCATCTTAAAAACTTTAAAAAATGAGAATAACATGGCACTTTTTTGAAAGAAGAATATATGGGAGGATATATACTCTCTAAAGTCAACTCATCGTTACATTACAATAAGAACAACAAAGTGGCAATATTTGAATGATAGGTGCTTCCTAGAGCAGAAAAAAATGTCCAGAGTAGATTCTCATTTATGGTACATAATAAACTTGGCATCTCAAATCAATAAGAAAGGAATACAAATTTGAGAAACATTGCACATTAAATTGCAAGTTAATTATGTTAATTATACATATAACTATAAATATGTGAACAATAAATATAAATAGTATATTGAAAATATGTATACCTTATTGTTGAAGAATTAATCATAAAAATAATACTAGTTTCTGATTTTGCTTAGATTGACAAGAAAAAGTTTTTCCTACCCTAACAAAATAAGACAGATAATTTAAATGTGTAGTTTTTTTAAAGCTTATCGATGGCTGAGTCCCAAGGCAATCAATTGAATTTAAAAGAAGGTGATCTTCTCAAATAAAAGATAGAACACAAGAAAGGTTTTCCTTTTGAAGCACAAAAAGAAAAGAAGTGGCAATTATAAAATGTGATTAGACTTCACTACAGGAAATAGGTATAAAATAAAATAAAAATTAGCAAATGCTATTAATATATGCAAGGTGTCCTAATAAAACAGTCTCTTTCATTAGAGAGAATTCACACATGATGTAACATTTTTCAAAGATCAGGATTTAGTTGCAGAGAAGAGAATGTACTCTGACTAATTTAAACAGAAAGAGCTTTGATTGCTGTTTACCCAGATCTCAGGTTAAATCTTTAGGAGGGCTATAAAAGCTAATAAGTTGGGTTTTTAAATGGCCCCCAAAGCGGCACAACAATCTGTTGAATAACTGCAACCTCTTCTATGATCAGAAATCTGACTGAATAATTGGAAAATTTCAGCAATAGCTGCTGGAACTCTAAGCGAGTAGCCACTTACCACTTCTGCAGTTAGGAAGAGAGTCGTGAATTGACTATTAGGGAAACCAGCATTAAAACCATTACATGCCTTCCATCTTTCACACCAGCAAATCCAATGTACCATACCTGAAATAATCATGAAGCCAATGATGATGCACTAGAATTGCTGCTAATATTTGCCTAGGAAAAAATAACTCCACTGGGTCTTATTCGCCAGTGAAAGTGACAGCAGAAGTAAATGTCTCTGTCTTCCTCAGGCTTCCAAATTTGGAGCATATCTGAATAATATATCCCAAATTCCTTCTAGGTACAGCCCCAGGATGCAAAAGAACCTCAAAAAAACATGAAGTTTTAAAGGTCAGCTCAGTTGCTTCCATGCTTTTGCTATGGCAAATAGTGCTGCAATAAACATGCATGAAACAAAGTATAAAAGGTGTAGATTTGCAGCAACTTGGATGGATTTAGAGTCATTATATAATACTCAGTGATTTATCACAGAAGCAAAGAACTGAGTACCACATGTTCTCACTCAGAAGTAGACTCTGAACTTTTACCATAATACTGTAAGAAAGGGATTGGCAGTAGCCAAAAACAGCCAGGGAAGGCGGGGAGGGGGTGGGACATACCATCAGTAAGGGTACCGTACGTCAAACCCAGTGAAATGGGGAGAAAAGGGAGGATCAAACTTCACCTGTGTGATGACCACTTGTATACCTAATCCTGAACTATGCCCTACATTTTTTTTTTTTTTTTTTTTTTTT
>NW_007247904.1:0-13127 GCF_000164805.1 Carlito syrichta | reverse complement strand
TTCTCGGCCACCGCAGCCTCGACCTGCTGGGCTCCGGCGATCCTTCCGCCTCAGCCTTCCAAGTAGCCGGAATTACAGGCATGCGCTACCACATCCGGTTGATTTTTTGATTTATTGTAGAGATGAGGTCTCTCTGCCCAGGCGGGTCTCGAACCCGCGGGCTCAAGCAATCCACTCACCTCAGCCTCCCAGAGGCGCAGGATTACAGGATGAGCCACGGAGCCCAGCTCCCTACATCTTAAATAGGATAAAATAAAGTGTAGGTTTGAGCTTTTTGGTCTCTGTACAGGAGGCTTTTCCAATAGAAGCGGTATGATGTGGACGTTGAATACTATTTTATCATAGATACCACAGTGTTTGTACAGGGTCTTAAAGGACCAATATGAATATTCCAGGATGGTGCATTTGGGAGTGGATGATAGGCAGAGGAAACAATGCTTATAGCAATAAAAAATAAATAACATTTTGGAGTTTCCTTTGGAGAAGCATACATAGATTGGGTTGATGTTAGGTGGGAGAATGGAAAGATTATGAATAATATTTTATGGCAATTGAGTTTTGCTTTAGAGGAAATGAGGAATTGAAAAAAGTCTTTTTTTTTTCAAAATGTGGAGTACAGTTCAGGGAAAAGTCTTTAAAAGTAAGAAAAAAGTGCTGAATTCTGCTATAAAAGCTCAATTCAGATGATATTAAAGATTAAAATAATTTTAATAAATTTTAATGTTCGTCTCACAGGAATTTTGGTATATGCATGCAAGTTTACTCAATATGGTGGGTCTATGTATACTAAATGAACTCAGAAAAGAGAATCATAAGCCAATTAGAAAAATCCCTCAGGAAAACAAATTTAGAATTATTTAGTTAACCACATTCTCAGGATTTATATTAAAATGCCGAAATTTCATAAACATATGTGCAATTTAAATTTTCATATTGAAATATAATATGCAGGATTTTTCTCAATTATTCCACAAGAGAGATATATCTTCATACAGCATTTGGGGGGACTAGAGTTTCATGAAACAGAACTTGTATATACAGACATAGGTCATTGAAATTCTCAATTATTTCCAGACTCCTTGGGAATCAATGTTTTTGAAATTTGGGTTGGATCACCATTTAATTTATATTTGGATATTTTTATTATTTTTAATGTACTTTCCTTAAGCATTTAAGAAACTAGGGAGTTCTTAATTCAAGTTGGCAGCTGGATGGGAAAGACAGCATGGGCAATTCAATTCATGGAATTTTTTTAAACATCTTTTATCCATTTACGTGTCCCCTCCTCATACAACAAACATCTTTTCCCAAGAAATTGTAACAATTTTAAAAATTGGCAATATTTACTCCCTTCTTACTATTACTTACTAGGATTAAAAAAGAGAGAGAGTGTGTAAGAAAAAGCTGCAAATGGCTATAAGCTTAGAAACTGGACACATGAAACTAAAATTGTAAAAACCTATTGGTGGAACTTGATGCTAATGATTTCATATTTTTTGGAATGCTAATTTTAATGTATAAAAAGGATGCGGAGTTGATATTTTGGTAGATTTCAGAACAAACACTGCGGTAGGCAGAGCTGAGCTGATACTGCAGTCTGGCCTAACTGATACTTTATTCACAGCTAGGCCTGACTTCAGACTGAACTCACCTTCAATTAAAATAAAGGGCTGGAGAGTTTTTAAAAGTTGGGTTGAAGAGATCATAGGCAATTTCTGTTTTGGTAATTGGCTTTATCTCCATACCTTCAAAAAACAATAAGCTTTCTTATGTTTTTAAGATAGAAGTTTGTTTTCCAACATGGAGGAAGGCATTCTTCAAAAGTTAGGCTGCTACTCCCTCACAGATACTAAAAGGTAGTGATGCTATCTTCCTTGATGATTACATTTTGAAGAGATGACTTCCAGGTCCTTGAAAAAGACATCCCTGACAAGAATCCTTTAAAAAGATTTACATCTCAAAGGGTCAGTGAAAGGATTTACAACTAAAGTTTTTCTGAAGTAAATGCTCTAAGAAAAGGTAGGTCCAGGACCTTAAGTCAGGAATAAGCCTGTCTAAAGTTTATTCAAACTCAAGAGAACATGGAGAATATTAAGGCCATCTTGGGAACAGATAATCTGAGTATTTTCACAATATTAAGCTTGAAATATATGTATTGCTAGATATACTGATCAGAACATGTCTTCTCAGGGATTGAACTAAATTAGTTTGCTCTCTCTTTGTTCTCGAAAAGTCTGCTTGCTGAAAGTCAGAGCCAGAAGGGACACATTTTTATACCCTTCTTTTGAAATTAACTTCTGAAAAAAAAATTTGTTCTAAATGTTAAGAATCATCATCACCCTAAAATTACCACTAAAAACGAGAAACCACAGCATGGTAATACTAAATACTTTTCTATTTTTAGTTATTTACTCTAGCTCTCTAAGTTCCTCATACTAATTAGCCTATAGTTTCAAATAAGAATACACTTCTTGGCTTTTTACACCTTCTTTAGTGGCCCTTTCCAGGCTAAATAAGTTTTAGGAATGCTATATCATATGTGCTCACATACAAGTCTGATCAGTCACTCCATGACATTTTTAAAGACTTCTGTAATTGAGTTGTACACTCACCTTTCCTAGATTTCACTGAATACACAAGGCTATTCAGCATCTGCTGGGTCCCATCACTGGTTCCTCCAGATACTATAGTCTTATCACGTGATCTGAGAGACCAAAAGGAACATCCCTTTATCAACTACGATGGACTATAAGGTTAAGGAAGCAAAAGTTATCTACAGCTCTGCAGGTCAAGGGTTCTGGGTAGCTAGCGATGCAACTCCCTAAATTCTTATGGCTACTCTTGCTAAATTCCCTAATAACAGGATCTATCAGGCAAATTCCTAACTCTGACTTATGTATAACCCAGACCACTACAAGGAGGATTGAACAAAAGACCAGCCTTACAAATATCCTTTTCTGATAAGCAACTGCACACCCTAAGCCAGTTTCAGCCAGCTTACAGAGACTCCACACAAACTCTTTTGTGTTCTGTAACTCATGTTTGATGCAAAAGCCAAATTCCATCTTATTTTAATGCTAAAATCCTGCACTCAAATGAAAATGAAATATATGTTACATATATATTTACCCATTGCATATGCACTCAATCTTCCTTCATAAATATGTATAGCATTTCCCCAAAACCTACTGAATACGTATTACTGTTGCATGAAACAGATCTGATGAGGCATAAAACACAATCTGCACTTCGCCCTTCAAAGAGAGAGAACCTTTGGTCCACTTCAGAGACTATTTCTTTCTGCTCTACAAATTGATATCACCAGTAAAGTTCTCCTTTCTATTTAGACATCCTGGCGGTCTTTTGGGCAATAACCAGGATTCTTGATAATAATACACTGGTGTCCTCAGAGTGATATTTCTGATGAACTGGGATTTGAGATTCTCTTTCCATTTTTTAAATAAACTTATTTTACAAAATTAAGATGCTATTGCTGTATATGTTCTTTATGTGTCATGGAATTTTGAGACATGTTTTTCATACTTATTAGTGCTTCTTTTTAGGACCTAGAGAGAAGTTCATAATGGAATGGATACTATATTGACTGCACAGCTCAGTATTCATCTCTTCTGTCTGTCCTTGAAGATTTGTGAATGTGATCTGCTTCTTGCATCCCGCTTTCTCTTCTTCAGGGATGAGTTCTTTCCAAGAACTCATTTTTTGACCATTCTCAAACATATCTGATTTACAGTTTAGTTTTAATCTGGACTCTATAATATACCATTTTTGGAGGTATAGATTCCTTCACTCACTCACTCTTTCTCCTTTACATTGTATTAATCGAAGACTGTCAAACTGTACTCTCAAAAATGTGTTTTTAAATAATATATGAGTTTAAGTTTTATTTTATATAAATTTTACACACTATTTTCAGAAATATTAGAACCACTAACTTATTATATGATTTATAAGAGAGGCATGGCCCATGTGGATACTTGCATTGAAAAATTGGTATTTCATCCAAAAAAGTACTGATCATATGTCAGTCTAGGAACCTGAAGACACTAGTGAAATAAAAAAAATCCTTGTTTCCATGGATAGACCATATATATATTTCACATGGTTTTCATACAAAAAAACTAAGAAAGATTAAGAAAGAATATGATCTTCCAAATATATTCCAGTTAACTACCTATTGCTCCTTTTGACTTATTATTTTCATAATTTGTAAACTAAATACAATAAAAGTTTGCATTTCTTTATAAATAACCTTGACAATTTATTCACCTTGCATGGCTTCTTTTATAGAAACTGTCAATTAATCTTTGAAAAAAGCCTACAATTGTTCTGTTTTTCCTAAACAGAAATTCATAGTAAGGAGTCAAGATAGTGAGGAAGTTTCCAAATCCAAGAGGCCTGGCTTCTGTTTTCTACTGTATCACTTAGCAACTATAGACCAACTACTTGACTCCTGTAAATCTGCTTCCTCATCTGTAAAATGCAGCTAGCAATTACTTCTTTAAGGAGTTGCTGTGGGAGTTGAATATCAAAATAATTATGATCCTGTTTGATGTTGTACCTGAGAAATAGTGAACACATAGTATTGACTCTAAATCTCAAATTTAAGATTATTTGCAAATCAGACTCATGTCAAATAAACTTTAAAAAATTGGTAAAATTTAAATAAAAATAATCTTATCAATTTAGATTATGTTCTCCTCTTTAGCCTCCCCCCACAGTTAAATTTTGAATAAAACACTTATCACTTTCTTTTACATTTTGTAATCTGTCTCAAGTCTCTTACTATATTATAAAATTCCTAATGGTCATAAATAAATCAGGATCATCTTTATGTTTTGAAGAGTGCCAGTATAAAGAACTTTGCCCAAATCACATAAGTAATTTTTGTGTTTTTAATTTGTGAATATAGCCACCTAAATTTAGTTTTTTCTGAATAGTATATTTTCAAGCAATGCCTTATTTTAGCAACATTTTCATCGAAGAATTAATCATTTTCACTTTTCAAAATATTTCCAGGTTTAGTTTTATTTTTATCAACTTAACTTTTAATTGTCAGCATTTCCAAGTGCATGTAAATCTAGATTTGATTTATTTTTGAATTCCCAGGTGTCTTTTAAATACATTACTTCTGTTGTACGGAAGAGCCAAGATAAATTATATCATATTATTATGCATGGCAGAGCAACAGAGCACTACTGGGCCCGATTCACTCAATTTCTACATGCCTTTTATGATTTTACACACATATAAGCAGGGGATTTAATCATTCAGAAAGAGTTATGTATCCCACTCATGTAAATTCTCTATCCTTTTTTGAATAGAGCACAGGATTTGCCACATGCAGCCTCATCAACCACGCATCTCAGGGTAAAGAAACCACCAAGGAGATCAAGTTGGTAAGATTTTCAGTTCAATAAGTAATAACACTCATAGGAAAGAAATTCTAAAAAGTTTCCAAATATGCCACATGGATATTAGATCAGTTAGGAGAAATTATAAGCAGTGACTCCCTTTAAGTCCCACTATATTTCCATTTAGCTAAACTAAAAACCTTTCCATGAAAAAGAGGCAATCAGATCTAGAAAGCTATTCTGTTCACAATCTTCCTCCTGCCTCAGGAAGTCATTTCAGCAAGTCCTTTAATGTTTCTATTCCTCTTTTATTTCTTCCAGAAAGTCAGGATTAACAATTAGATATTTTTCAAAAAATAGAGAGAAAAACAATGGAGAAGAAAGTATCTTTTAGTTCCCAGGTAAAAAGTCAGTGACTAAAACAGTTGATCATTGATAAGAAAATGAACAGCATGCAAATTAGATCTCTTGGATTCTTCATCTGAAGGACTGAAGATTTCAGTGCTTTCAACACCTAAGTAAGCTGGTATCTCAAAATGCATTAGCAAAGGTATGGTTACTAAGATTGGCATAGTTGAGTGTCTTAAAGTTTTTCTCCAGCGGGGCTGAGCCTCCCTGCGCCTCTCTCTCTCCATCCATCCACCCTCACCCATCTGTACCCCAACAGTATGCTCTAAAAAATGCTCTATTCTCTTACTTGGAAAAAGATGCAGGAACAATTTATAGAGTGGGAAAACCTAGCTTGAGTCACCTGTTCCCTCTGAGTTGGGAGGCTGAGACGGGCCTCCAAGAAATTCAGGGAGCTTTAAGGTTTGTGTGGCACAGTGCCAAGATGAGAGCTACACACCTGCAGAGGGTCCTAATATTCAGTTGAGTTTCAATGAGAGAATGTACATGAAAAAGTTAACCAATGCTATCTAAAAACAAAACCTTTGGAAGGAATAGAGGAAAAAAGTGTTTGTCGTTCTTAAGGGCTCTTTGCTTGAATGACAAAGCAAAACACTCAAAGTAGTGGATGTTGATCAGAGTACTAATAAAGTTCTGTCTAAATAGGGAGAGGGCAATGTGCATATTTGAAAATAGAATGGTGAAATAAAGAAGTCCAGATGAACCGTATTTGTAAACATATGATATTGTTATAATCATTATTGAAAAAAAGGAATCAAAAGATTTCATACTTAAACACTTTGTCGGTTATACGTTATAAAAGAAGGAATTCCACTTACAAAACCAGGAGAAAAATCTTTAAAACTAAACCTAACAAGAAACATATAAACCTTTATGATATAACTTTAAAATAATTTCAAAAGACACAAAATTAGACTTAACAAGTGGCAAACACTATCATGATGATGGATACGGTATCATAAAGAAATCAATTCTTCCCAAGATATTACACAAATGTAATGCAATCTCAAGAAAAATACCAACAATCATCTTTGGATTTATTTTGGGGGGGGAGTGTTCCTGGAGCCAAACAGGTTGATTTTAAAGTTCACACATTCAAATAATAATAAGAATAGCCTATAAATTCCCAGGGTTAGTGGAGTACAGTAAGAGTCTAAACTAATGAAATATTAAAACCTATCACAAAAATTTTATTTTTCAGACAATTTTGTAGTGACATGTACAGACACACACAGAGAGAAATCAAAGTATCAATGAAATAAAATAGAAAATCTAGCTAATACCCAAGTACACGTGGAATTTGTTATATAATAAAGATGTGAAAAACAGGAAGAAGGAAAAGATGAATATTTAAATAAATTAAGTTGAGGCATCTTGGAACCATTTGAAAAAGAAATGAAATTAGACAACATTACAGGCCATCATATGCTTTAATGTAAAAATGATAAAAAATTAACTATGATAGCAGAAACATGTATAGTTCATTAAAAACAAGAAACAGAAATCTAATTGGGAAACAAAATACCAAAGAAATAAATAAAAAGATTCCTACAGTCAGGTCTGTAACATTGAAGAATTTCTGTTTAAATAAAATCGCCAAAATCAAAGTCAATAGGAAAACAAATAAATTACTTAGAAATGTCCCATATATGTGTATGTAGATATATACATATATAAATATACATATATAGGCATGTATGTGTGTTCATGAAATTGAGAACCTGGGAGAAAATTAGACAAAATATAAGTATAGTAACAAAAAGAAAATTCAAAAGGCCTTTAACTGTATGAAAATGTATTCTATCTCACTAATAATAATATAGATTAGCAAGGATGTATCATTTCTCACCTACATGATTGCAAGTATACAAAAGTTTGACAATGTATTCTGTTGGTGAGATTGGAGAAAACAAGTTATTTCAGGTATCACTGGTGAAAATACACTACACTACTCTTCTGAAGAGAGTAAATTGGCCACATTAAATAAAATTAGAGATGTACTTATATGTTTGACCTTCTAGGACAGTAATACAAAAATATCCACCCCCTAAGGTGAGATAACATTTTCACGAGTTTGTTTACAAAGGCATTATTTGAGATATTAAGAGATAGCAAATCCACTTTGATAATTGGCCTAAACAGTTTTCTTTATTAAAACCATGCAAAATCACCTACATATCTTGTGGAATGTAATACAACACTAGGTGCAATCTAGATTATACTTTCAGTCCCACTTCTGAATTCCAACCCCCAGTCCTGCCTACCCCCACATGAAAGAACCAATTTAATTACTGGTGTCTTCTGTACACTTCCAGATCATTACATCACACATTCTCACCTTTGGAATTATGAGTGTGAGGAAAGCAAGCCTGAACTCTTTCTGATTTTCCTCTCACCGTTCCTACATCCCACCCACTGGAAAGCCGAATCTTTCTGATCCTTCTAGTATGTCTGAAATGGCCTTTGAATTACATTTAAATATTTTTAAGATACAAGGTCTCCCTTTGTTGTCCAAGCTGGAATGCAGATGCCAGTTAAAGCCACGGCACTTGTGCCCCGCAACCTTTACTTTCTGTGGTCAAGCAATTCTTCAGCACTCTCATGTGCTCGAGTCCTTACTCGAGTGGCGCATGTGCATGGTGAATCCAAGGAGTCATAGCAACTCTTATGGGCTAGGCTCATATTTTAAATTAACTGCCACAATTCTGATTCAAATTAAAAGCCACATCAATTACTCTTGGAGAATTTGAGGGAAATAGGGATAAAAAAATGCTCTGCTCAGTACTTTGCACCCTACTCATGGTTACCCCACTCTATGAGAAGGATTTCAGTAACTCCATTTTCTAGTATTAATTATGGGAATTCTTTATCTATGATTAACGGGACAGAAGCATGTTGATTATATGACTATGGAGTCAGATAAGATAAGCCAACCACTCACTCTATACACAGAAATCATAGGGATCAGGTTATGAGCTGGGTAGCAGGCAAAGAAATTAAAAAAGTTTGAAGGTCATAGCTCACTGCTTAACAAAATAAACATTTTTCAAATTAAAAAACAAAAGAGGCATAGCAAAAGCTTTGAAAACTGGAGTGAAATTGAAGTTGTCACCCACAAAGATGACACAGAAGTTATGGTCTGCACTAAACTCATATATAAAAGTGAACCTGGATGTGGAATAATAAGTGAGGCAGCTTTCCTTATTGCAGGGAAAAGGGTTCTGCCACTGTCAGGGTATCCAATGGTAGACAGATTCTCCTAAGTAAAAAGGAGACACTCTATGTATTGTGTTATGCTCCTGGCTTTACAAAGCCTTTGCAGTTTTGTCGACTTTTAACTTCTCTCAACTGTCACATAAAAAAAGGCATTTGGAACTGAAACAAAAATATAGAATAAGATATGAATACTGGAAACTTTCAAAATAGAATATGGGGGTACTCCAAAAGGCAAGTCATATAAATATTTTCTTAAAATGAAATTAGGACATAAACCTAGCCTCTATTACTCCTTTTCCGGTTACATTGACATCTTTGAGGAAACAGACTTTTCTCCTCATTCTATGTATCCACCATGGAAAATGGGTCACAGGAAAAAGAAAATGTTTCCACTCCGTGTGAGTTCTCCAGTGGTTAATGATTCTCAGCAAAGTCCTCCTAGTCACATCTAGGAAAGGGTAGGACTAGGATTGATCTGCATATCGTATCAACCCTTCGTCAGGGACAGAGCCCTTTTGTCTGGCTCAGAGCCTTGTCCTGTGCCTCTTGGATTGGTGTTAGGCTAGGGAATACAGCTGAAGGGGCTGTAACTTTCAATACCCTTGGTTTATCTTGGAAGAGTGGACCCAGTTTCTGTTAGTAGTTAGATATTTTCTAGTTGCATGAGAATGTTCTCATGCTGTATGTGTTTTCTTATTGCTTCTAGATGTCATTGACCTGATTGCCTCTCTTCTTCCTCAGTCTCCTCCCGTTTCTGTTTTTTCTTTTCTTCTTCAGTCTGTCGAAGGCAAGATGGAAAGCACAGCAGCTGAATCCCTCACTGACCCCATGTTCCACATGATTCTTTAGCACCTCCGTCCTGGGAAAGACCCGACAGCAGGCAAGGCACCTGAAGCCACTCGCGATGCCTACCAGCCATTTGGGCGTCTTGGCTCTGGGACAACCCTCTAGAGCTAGTGCCTCTGCTTTCCCTCAACCTCTTCCTGTTCCTCTTGGGTGTTGTGATCTAAGCAGAACTCACTGTAAGTGAGGAGGTCCCTTGTTGATGTATAAGTGAGGGAGGGATTTTCCTGGGTCTTCCCCTGGTAGGTCATTTCTTTCATTTTAAATTTCTTTTTGGGGGGCTCCAATACCTGCTCTGTTTTCTCCTCCAAAAAAGCCACATCCCTTTTTAATTGGACCTTCATATAGTAGATTTTCATGGCCCTTTCTGTTTAATGTCTACTGAGGACTTCAATGATTCTTCTGTATATGTATAAAAAGGACCTAGGGTTGAAGGACAGCAGAGAATTCAAGACAAGGGGCATCTCACTGATAACCTATGAAAGAAAATTTCAAGTGTAAACTTGAATAGCATATGTGAAGTCTATAAGCATTAAGATGGCCAGGAGAATGTTCTTGTATGTGCAATGGAAACATGTATGCGTAATGGATATGTGTAATGGATATGTGTAATGGAAATGTATGTATGCATATATGTGTATGGGAATATGTGTAATGGATATGTATGTGTGTGTGATGTTTCTGAATTCTGTACATGGTATTTATTATTTGAGGAGTACTGGGATGTCTGTCTAATGAGTAGGCGGTGCATTTCAAGAAGTTGTATGTGTTTCCTGGGATATATCTGCTGAGTATTTCTGGTATTGGTGAAAGGGGATGTTGATGAGTGTGTGTATGTGTTATGCAGCGTGATGAAGCATGTGAACGTGTACAGGTATGTACTTGTTCTTTGTTTCACTTTGTTCTAATATGAAACAGTAAGTATGTGTTTGAGGAAATGCATATAAGCTCGCCGGAAGGTTGAGGCGGAAGGATTGCCGGAGCCCAGCAGGTCAAGGCTGCGGTGGCCAGGAGCGGCCACTGCATTCCAGTCTGGGCGACTGAGTGAGACTCCAACTCAAAAAAAAAAAAGAAAGAAAGAAAGAGCATTCTCTTAAGGACAGAAATGTTTTCTACTCTGGTCTAGCCTAAGGAGGGAACACAGATTGTCTGGGTGAGGGGATGTTAAGTATTTATGTAGCAGAATGAGTCAGAGATTGATTATATGCAGGAATGCGGGTGGAAGAGTGTATCTATGTAATTCTACTAGAGAAGGGAAAAGACGTAGAGCGGAGGGATATGTATTTGAGAGTAACCAAAAGGAGAGAGAAATAAGGCCATGCTTGGTATAAAGGAGGATAAAGTATGAGTTTGTGCCAATCCAAGGAGGATGGTTCTCACTAACTTTCCATATTACCTCCGCACAGCTGCCCCAGGGTTCACATGTTGGAGGTTAATGCTGAGGAGATGTGTGCTGTTCTTGAAGGTATATGTCCTGTTCTTTCCCTCCCCAGAGGCCTCAGTCCTAGTTTCTCTGCCTGAAGCCCTTTCCTGACGAGCAGGAAAGTAACCTCAGTTAGAGTGGGGATGAGCAGCTCTGTTACCCCTCCTGTCTCAGCTCAGATTTCACAGTTGGTGTACATAACTATCCTTATCATCAAAGAACTTTCTTGGAATGGAGACACAGGATAAGTATTCTGAGGTAGACAAACTCTCTTCTGAGGTCTGAGACTGATCTGGGATTATCAGGCATGTCCAAAGGCATCCTCTTCAGCATAATGAATTTCTGGGGAATAATATTCCAGAAAATTGAGATAAATCATTGAAGCTGTTTATTTTTTTAAAAAATGTGGAGTGTTGCCAACATGTGACTTGTTTTCCCATTCACATCTCCAAAAGATAAGTTAAAAGGAAGTTATGAAAATTATGTGTAGAGAGAATGTGTCAAGAAGATTGGGTATCCCATGTTTGATATTTTTGAAGATGTAGACAGAATATTGGAAATTGTGAATCATGCCTAAAAGACAATATGCAGTCACTAAAAATTAAATGTTTTATTATGTCATTAGCTCAATTCTCCTTTTGGAGAAATTATGCAAAAATAATATTGAGAATGTCATAGGAAGAATTATATATGTATATGAACCTATTTGTTTATATTAATTCTATATTGATAGAGATAAAGAGAGATACAGTGGTATAGATACAAATAGGGGTATGTAGTTAAGTGGATTGGATGCTAGCTAACTAAATAAAGTAATAAAACTTTTTTGAAGGTCCTCTAAACTGGACATAGTGTTGAAGGTATCAAATGAATACTTCACACACTTGCCCAAGACACCTCTTCTAAAAATATGTTTCCACATTTCTCCTGAATTTTTATATTTCCTATTGTATCATGTAGGAGTCTCTTCCAGTGAAAATAGTAAAGTATACATAGTCTGTTTCTACTTACTCAGTGGAAACAGAGACCCTGTGTAGTCCTTGAAAGAAGTGGTCTTTGATGTCAGTTGTGAAGCAAATGAACTTAATTCCAATACTAGCTCATCTTTCCATCCCACCTTTGGATCTGCATTCTTCTCCCTCCACTCCTTTATCCCTATACCTCTAAAGATGTGCTTGTTAAAAGAAGAGACACAGGTCACATAGTCAGAGTTGGAGTCTTTGAATGTCTCCTTGATGTCTTGGGTCAAGAAACGCTTATGATTATGGGGATCTTTCACTATTATCTCTTGGGAAAAGAAGGAGAATCAGATCCATTTTTTTTTTTTTGCATTAAAGAGGTAATTCAAAAATACTATGTACAATAACACACATGACATTCTCCCCATGAATATTATAATTCAGTGACTGTTTAAAGTCCAAAATCTTGTTATCCAAAGGATTTGTTGGGATGATGTGCTTGGGTGGGACTGGATTACCTGTGGTGGCATGCGTTGTTTCGTAGTATCAGAGACTTCAAATCTTGCTGGCTTATATGGGAAGGTGCCCATGTTCTTTGTTATTATTTCTACTTATCTGAAATGAGAATTTGCCAGAAAGAATCCCCTGAATGGCACCTCCTGCTTCCAGCATCATCTTCAGATATCTGCCCTTCTGGCCTTTGTTGCCAGAGTTCTGCTGTTCCCTATTCTTAGGAGAACTCACAGATTCTGAGTGTCAGTAGGATCCTCCAATGAGACCCGGGACTGGCTTTAGCCTGCACCTTTCAACTTGGGTCACATCTCCTCTCTTGGATGCTTACTGACTCTTAGCACATCTGTCACTTGACCAGGTCTGTTGTGATACCTTTGTCAGTGTTCCCTGCCC
>NW_007247903.1:0-15103 GCF_000164805.1 Carlito syrichta | reverse complement strand
TTTTTGCTGGATTAGGGAAACAGAGAGCAGAATCTAGCCTCCAAAATAGCTACAGAGTGAGTGGCAGTCTAATGGGTTGTGACTTACAATTGACCTCTTTCCCTTGGGGAACAAAGATGGAGGTCTGAAATAGAAGCTGAAAGTAAATCCCTGCCATGTGAATGGCACTGTTTTTGGGGGGACAGAAGTGGACTGTTTCTGGATAGTTAATGAAGTTATTAGAACTCATACCAAGTACCACTAATGCAATGCAGCAAAACTAGTGCTTGACTCCAACAGAGAGTGAAGGAAAGATATCCTTTGTTGTCTTGCTCTAATCAGCATTGGTTCAACATCTGGGAAAAAAATAAATCTGCAAGTACAGGACATCAGTGATTCTGGCTTCAAGTTTTAAGACAACAATGCTTGAATTTCCTTTGTTTGGGGTTCATGATAGCATTTCTAGTAGAGTACATTCCGCTTGGTGCAGAATGACACCTAACCTGTAAAATCTTAGGCAACATGCTAAAAATGGTCCCTAAAGATCCTCATTCTTGTAAGTCCCTCTCCCTCTGAATATAGGCAGAGCCTGTGAAGGGACAGTTGGAGATATTAGAAGCATGAAAAGGATTTGAAATGCTGTTGTTGGCTTAAAGTTGGTGATGAGGCCATGTGAAAAGAACCATGGGCAACTTCTTTTTCTTTTCCTTTTTAAATTTAATTGAATTTTATTTTAAAGAGATTGGGTAAATACAGGATTAGGTAGATAACTAGTAACTGTACACGTAAAGTTTGGGCCTCCCTTTGGTCTCTGTTTTACCTGGTTTGAGATCAGGTACACTTACTGATGTTATGAGTTCCCCCTTTCCTTCCCTGGCAGCATCCCACTACTGCCAAACCCTTTCTTATAGTTTTATGAGAAATGTTCAGAGTCTGCTTATAAGCGAGAACATATGGTATTCAGTTTTTCATTTCTGTGATGGATCACTGAGTATGACAAACTCTAAATCCATCCAAGTTGAGAGGATGCAGGGAAAAGGGAATGCTTCTACATTGTTGGTGGAAGTGTAAACTAGTACAACCTCTGTGGAAAACAGCGTGGCAATTCCCAAAAGATCTAAAAATAAACCTTCCATATGACCCAGTAATCTCCCTTCTGGGAATATACCCAGAGGAACTCTAATCATTCTACAACAAAGATAACTATATACATGTTTATTGCGGCATCATTCACAATAGCAAAAACATGGAACCAACCGTGCTGCCCATTGAAAGTGGACTGGATTTTTTTAAATGTGGTACATAAACATGATGGAATATTATGCAGCCATAAAGACAAATTTATGGACTTCACAGCAACTTGGGCAGCTTCCAATAGACCAAAGTAGCAGCTGGTTGACAGCCAGTGAGGAAATGGGGACCTTAGTCCTACAACCACAAGGAATTGAATTCTGACAACAACTTGAATGTGCTTGAAAGTAGATTCTTCCTAAAATCTTCCAGATAAGAGCCATGGCCAATACCTTGATTTCTGCTTTTATCCTTGTGAGGCCCTAGTAGAAAATCCAGCCAAACATATGGTGACTTCTCTCCTACATAACTGCGAACTAATAATTGACTGTTTTAAGTTAAATGTGTGGTAATTTGTTACACAAGGGTATATAATACACATAATGTTTACACATGGCACCTCTTGTCTTCCTGTACTCCCAGCTCTAACTTGACTTCAATAAAGTAATATAAAAGTTTCCAATTATTTGAGCCTAACGTAAATGTGCTTCAAATAGCATGCCCTGGTTTTCTTCACACCATTATGATGTTCTTACTGCTTTTTCATTTTAGTAGGGTGTTCTTTGGGTAAAGCTGGGTTATGAAAATTAAAGGAATGTTATGAGCCTGAATTATTGAGGGAGAGAAGATTAATTAGAAACATTTTCTCCCTTTTTCCACACAAAATTGTGAGAAAGAAAATTGTGCTCTTGTTGTTCTACTACTTTTTGAAATATTGCTTTCTTTTCTATGATCATCTCCCTCCTCCAAACCAGTTTTCCAGCCTGTATCCCATTTCCCTTAAGAGGTGATTTCAAAAGTGTTTTCATTTTAGTAGGAGTAACCTAAAGAATGAAAAACTTTAAGACTCAAGTAAATTCATTCCTAAGGATGAAGTCTCAGGTTGATGAAGAAAGATTTGGAACAAAGAGAATTAGCCAACCTTCTTGGCATAGTGTGTACCAATATATTCCTCCTAAAAATACTTTTGTGACTACACCTATTCTATTGATCTCACAGGCCTGATAAAGTGTTGTTTATCTGTAGGGAGAGTAGTCAAATCTTGAACTAGAAGTCAGAGAAGTGAAACAAAAGTATTTGGGCCACAAAACAATGGCATCGATTTAAAAGTAGAGTGTAGGAACAATTTTAGTGCATTTCAGCATGGAATCAAATTAATTTAGCACCTGAATACTGTGTAGTGTGTGCTTTAAACCACTTTTAAGGAGTGTGGGCTCACGCTCAAGCTCAACATCCTGGCATGTCTCCTTCCATTTAGCAAATTATTCATCACACAAGGTGGAAAAAGCAAAGCAAGTTAGCATGGGAAACACAGCCACCTGCTCGTGGGAAATCAGCAGCCCAAAAGAGTTTTACTTCAAAGAGACATTGACTGAGTAGGTAAGTTGACATTTGCTTAGTGCTTTGATGACTACTAATTAAAGTTTTTCTTCTCTAAACTTAGTGAGAGTACTAAGAATTTTACTGCCAAGTTTTCTGAGACCTTTGGTCGTTACGCCTTCACTGGTAATCTGTTCCAGTCCTGAAACTTTACCTCCCTTACAAATAGATTTTGACACTAATGGTCAACATGGCTAGGTGAAGAATGGGCCATGTCCATTCTAATTGGAACAATTTCTCTAAAAATTGTATATCATTTGGACTTATTTCTCTAACAAAGAAATACATTTGGTTGTTTTTTCCAAATGTTGCCAAATCTTCTAGTAATGCCTTTCAATCTGTGTAATTAAGAAAATTAAAAGTGATATCACTTACCTTTTTTTATTTTAATCAATATTTTTTTATGATGATGTTGTGGGGTACAGTTAAGAGTTAGGTATATGAATACGTTTCATTCAGGCACCCTGTTGATAAGAGGTGTTTCCCTGTCCCCAGACAGATATTTGCTACTGTTAATCCCATCTCCCTCCCCCCATAGATTCCCACTACTGTCAGTCATTTTCTTATAGTATTACATTGGATGTTCAAGGTCCATTATATGAGTGAGAACATGTGATACTCGGATCTTTGTTTCTGTGAGAGGTCACTCAGTATTATAGACTCTAGTTCCATCCAGGTTGCTGTGAAATTCATGATTTTGTTCTTTTTTATGGCTGCGTAGTATTCCATTGTGTATATGTACCACATTTTTTTAATCCAGTCCTCTTTTGAGGGGCAGCGTGGTTGTTTCCAGGTTCTTGCTATTGTGAAAAATGCTGCAATAAACATACGTGTGCAGGTATCTTTTTATAGAGTGATTTGAGCTCTTCAGGGTATATTCCCAGTAGGGGGATTGCGGGGTCATATGGGAGGTTGATATTTACAGCTTTTAGGAATCACCACACTGCTTTCCACAGAGGTTGCACTAGTTTACACTCCCACCAACAGTGTAGAAGTGTTCCCTTTTCACCACACCCTCTCCAGCAGCTGTTATTTTTTGAGTTTAAATCATTGACTGGAGTTAGGTGGTATCTCGGTGTGGTTTTGATTCGCATCTCCCTGATAATTAGTGAGGTTGAACATTTCTTCATGTGTCTGTTGGCTGCTCAGATGTCTTCCTTTGTGAAGTGTCTGTTCATATCTTTTGGCCATTTTATAATGGGTTGTTTGTTTTTTTCTTTTCAGCACATTTGAGTTCCTTGTGGATCCAAGATGTTAAGCCTTTGTCAGACCTGGAGTTGGCAAATACTTTTTCCCAGTCTGTAGGCTGTCTCCCTGCTCTCTTGATGATTTCTTTGGCTTTGCAGAAGCTTGTCAGTTTAATAAGGTCCACTTGTCTATCTTCTCTCTTATGACCTGTGGGTTTCGGGTTTTGTTCAGGAATTGGATGCCAGTTCATATGACAATGAGGGTATGTCCTTCATTTTCTAAGGTTCTTATGTTTTGAGGTTTTACATTTAGGTCTCTGATCCATTTGGTATTAACCTTTGTGCATGGGGATAGATAGAGGTCCTGTTTCAATCTTCAGCATGTGGTCAACCAGTTTTCCCAGCACCATTTACTGAATAGGTTCTCCTCTCCCCAGTGGTAGGTGGTGGAGGTTTTGTCGAAGATGAGTTGGTTGAGAAATTGAGGTTTTGCTTTTGGAATCTCAATTCTATCTCATTGAACTATATGCCTGTTCCTATACCAATACCAAGCTGTTTTGATGATTTTAGCTTAATAGTAAAGTTTGAAGTCTGGTAAAGGTGATACCACCTGCTTTGGTTTTTTTTTTTTTTTTTTTGCTGAGGATTGTTCTGGCTATTCTTGGACGTTTGTGTTTCTGTATGAATTCCTGTGTGATTTTTTCTAGGTCTGAGAAGAATGTTGCCGGTAATTTGATGGGTATTGCATTGAATTTATTGATTGCCTTAGGTAAGATGGACATCTTTACAATGTTGATTCTTCCAATCCATGAGCATGGGATATTTTTCCACTTGTTTGTGTCATCTTTGATTTCTTTGAGCAGTGTTTTGTAGTTTTCATTGTAAAGGTCTTTCACATCTCTGGTTAGGAAGATGCCAAGGTATTTCATTTATTTTTGTGGCTATTGTGAATGGAATTGTGTTTTTTATTTGGGTTTCTGTTTGTTTATTATTGGTGTAAAGAAATGTGATTGTCTTTTGCACATTTATTTTGAATCCTGAGACTTTGCCAAAGACCTTTATCAGTGCAAGGAGGTTTTTGTCAGATTCTCTTGGGTTTTCAAGGTACACAATCATATCATCTGCAAAGAGAGATAACTTGACTTCCTCTTTTCCTATTTGGATACCCCTGATTGCCTTCTCTTCTCTGATTTCTTGAGCCAATACTTCCAATACTATGTTGAACAGGAGAGGTGAGAGTGGGCATCCTTGTCTTGTTTCAGTTATCAAGGGAAATGGTTCCAATTTTTGTCTGTTTAGGAGTATGTTGGCTGTGGATTTCTCATAGATGGCTTTTACTATTTTGAGGTATTTTCCCCATATGCCTAGATGTTCAAGGGTTTTTATCAAGAAGGGGTGCTGGATTTTATCAAAAGCTTTTTCTGCAACTAATGATATAATCATGTGGCTTTTGTTTTGACATCTGTTGATGTATTTAATTACATTTATCGTTTTACAAATGTTGAACCAGCCTTGCATCCCAGGAATGAAGCCTACTTGGTCATGATGGATGATTTTTGAGATGTATTGTTAAATCTGGTTTCCTAGGATCTTGTTGAGAATTTTAGCATCTATGTTCATCAAAGATATTGTCCTGTAGTTCTCTTTCTTTGTTGGATCTTTACCTGGCTTGGGTATCAATGTGATGTTGGCTTCATAAAATGATTTGGGGAGAATTCCATCTTTTTCAATTGTCTGGAATACCTTCAGTAGGATTGGTATCATCTCCTCCTTAAATATCTTGTAGAATTCTGCTGGAAAGCCATCTGGACCAGGGCTTTTTTTTGTAGGTAGTTTTCTTATTACGTAGTCAATTTCTTTGATTGTTATTGGTCTATTTAGGGTCTCAATTTCTTCTTGTTCCACCCTAGGTAGGTTGTGTATGTCAGAAAGTCCTCCATTTCCTTAAGGTTTTCAAGTTTGCTTCCATACAAGTGTACATAGTAGTCTCTAATGATCTTTTGTATTTCTTCAGGGTCAGATGTGACTTCATCTTTTGTGTTTCTGATTGTTCTTATTTGGGTTTTTTCTCTCTTTTTCTTGGTCAGTCTAGCTAGGGGACCATTGATCTTGCTTATCCTTTCAAAGAACCAGCTTTTTGTTTCATTGATTTTTTTGTATTATCTTTGTTTTCTATGTCCTGGATTTGGGCTTTTATTTTGGTGATCTGGATTCTTCTGCTGAAATTAGGGTTTTTGTGGTCTTGCTTTTCCAGCTTCCTTAGGTGGCTTGTTAGGCTGTTAATTTGTGTTCCTTCCATTTTCTTCATGTGTGTTTGTAGGAATATAAATTCCCCTCTTACTACAACTTTTAAGGCATCCCAGAGATTTTGGTAAGATGTTTTTTCATTTTCATTTGTTTCTAGGTATCATTGATCTGTTTTGATTTCATCATTGACCCAGGAGTTGTTTAGCATCATGCTGTTTAGGGTCCATGTCTTTGTGGGCTGGGGGGACCTTGTGGTGTCAATGTTTATTTTTATTCCACTGTGCTTCGAGAAGGTGCATGGTAGAATTTCGGTCCTTTTAAATTTGCTTATGCTTGATTTATGGCCAATTATGTGGTTGATCTTAGAATACGTTCCATGTGGTGATGAGTAGAATGTGTATTCTGTAGTCTTTAGATGGAGTGTTCTGTGGGTATCAGTTAAGTCCATTTGATTCAGAGTCACATTGAGGTTTCAGACCTCCTTGCTGATTTTTTCCTGATGATCTGTCTAGGGTTGTGAGTGGGGTATTAAAGTCCCCAGTTATTATGCTATTAGAGTCAATATCTTTCTTTAGTTTCCCTAGAAGTTGCTTTATGAAAGTTGGCACACCTATTTTGGGTGCATATGTGTTTAGGATAGATATTTCTTGTTGATGGAGTGAACCTTTTATCATTATGTAGTGGCCCTCTGTATCTTTTTAAATTTTTGATAGCTTAAATGGTATTTTGTCTGAAATTAGGATCACAACTCCTCCTTTTTTTTGTTTTCCATTTGCCTGAAAATTTTTTTCCCATCCTCTTACTTTGAGTCTGTGTATGTCCTTTCTAGTGAGATGGGTCTCTTGAAGGCAGTATATTGTTGCCTGGTGATATTTTATCCATTTTGCCATTCTATGTCTTTTCAGTGATGCATTTAGTCCATTCACATTCAGGCTAATTATTGAAATGTGAGAGTTCATCCCTATCATAGAGTTCTTATAGAGCTGTTCTTCCACTGATCTCCGGCCTCTCCCCTTTGTTTTTTGTTGCAGGCAGCTAGATTTACTTGCAGTTTGAGTTTGTTTGTTTGTTTGTTTAGTCAGCTGCCTGGGGGTTGCTTTTGTCTGATTCAGCATAGGGGTGGGGCTTTGTCTTCTGTTTTGCAATGTTACCTTAGGAACTGAGGTAGGGTTTGTTGATAGGTGGGTGGGGCAATGGAAGTCTCTGCCTGGAGAATGGCTGAGGCAGTTTTTGCAGATCCATTTCTCTCCACTTGTCTGGTTCCCCCAGCTTGGGGTCATGCGCTGAGTGCCTCAGCCAGGGTGGGCCCAGAGCTCCAGAGCTCCAAAGCTCCAAAAGGCAGGCAGTGAGTGGCAAGAGTGGCCCTGGGCCCCCCACAGGGTACTTCAGCCAGGAATGGAACTGGTGTCTCTGAGGGGTGGGTGCCCAGAGCTTCCCTGAGTGACTGGTGGCTTGGTACTGGGTGCCGGGCAGGAGACGATGTAGCCAGGGAGGGAGCTGGGACCCAAGACTCCCACACACATGGTGGAACAGCAGCAGTAGGGGGCTGCAATATCCGACCCTGCATGGGACCGAAGGTCCCCAGGCCTCGGACCAGCGAGGCTGGTGGTGAGCTGGGGGATGGGGGAAGAAAAGTAAGAGTCTTTTTGGGAACTCACATTCGGAGAATCTCACAAGTCCACCTATGCCGTCGCCATCTTGTTCCTGTCCTCGACATCACTTTTCTTATTGAATTAATGATGGCTTTTTTGTTTTCACTTTTCAAAAAATATAATAACTGCCATCTTTCACAGGAAAAAATATCCAAAACAATTGTGTGATTAACAATTGTATGATTATGCAGTTACAGCAGGGTGAAAAATTTTAGTATGTGATTATAATGGCTTATAGTTTTCTTATTTCAGATGCTTAATTTGGCACTCAATGCTCCCAAAAATCCAGCCCTAGTTTATCTTTCTGGTGTCATTTCTTTCTATTTCATAACATGTATTTCTTACTTTAGTTAAATTAGACTATTGGGTTTCTCCAAAATTTTTCTGTTTCCTTCTTATCTTTCTCTATACTCTGCCCCATATATATTTGTAATACCCTCCACATTTTTAACCAGGCCTAGAAAATGCTTCCCATTTATAGTGGCTCAGCAGCACTATTTTTTCATGGATTCTACCATCAGACACAATCTCTTTCTACTTTGGATTTCTTTGTTCTTACTTACATGCATTGAAGTAAGTTCATTTTGTTAATTGTACGTAAATCTGTTTCTTGGTTAAAGATTGAAGCAACAAGAATTAGATACTGAGAGTATGTAGATGAGAAAAGAAGAAAGCTGAAAGTAGATTTTTAGAACATATCAATAAAAACATTTAGAATCAGCACACATTCTTTCCTGTCACTCTATGCTTTTTGTCTCTGCTTGTTGAATTTGTTTATTATTTCTAACTTTTATTTGGTGGAGTCTTTAGGATTTTCTAAAGACAAGATCATTTAATCTGCAAACAGAGAATTTTACCTCTTCCTTTCCAATTTGGATACCATTTATTTCTTTTTCTTGCCTAATTGCTCTGACTAGGAATTCTAATACTATATAAAATAGAGATGATGAGAGTGTGTATCCTTGTCTTGTTCTTGATATTAAAGGGAAAGCTTTCAAATTTTTACCACTGAGTATGATGTTAGCTTGACTGTGGAAATCATTACATAAGGTACACATAAGTACCATATTATATGCCTTCTATATATATATATTGCAAATTTTAATTTGTCAATTACACATCAGTCCACCTGAAAAAATAAGCTGGTAAGGAAACAAAAAACATTTCATGCATAGAGACTTCTCCTTTAGCATCAGGAGAACTATCATTTCAACTAAGAATCGTCAAGGTTTTGTGATGTCACAAGTGCTATGATGAAGACTAGTTTGGATCACATTGAATCACAGTATCATTGAACAATAAATGCAGCAGGCAGCCAGGAAAAGGCTAGGAGAGCAGCAGGAGATGAAAAGGTGGCTCATCATAAAGATTTCTATTTGTTTGAGTTGGGTAAACAGCAGAGGTGGGAAAAAAAATCACTCCCTCAAGATAAAAATTTGCATCATTACTATAGTAAAAATAATATATATTTATTGAAACCCAATTTAATTACATAAACTACTATTTTAATAATTTTTAACATCTTGATGTCTACCATGGTATTTTAGAAAAATACTAATTTAATGACTAAAATTCACATACAACTTTAACCTATTTTGGTTAATATGCCATAAAAAACCATAATAATATACCATAGTAGACCAGGAATGTTTTAATATATTACAAATATCAATAAGTAGAGAATCATATAAATATTTATTGCAGCTGTGTATTTCATTAAATGACTGTACTAAAATTTATATAACTAGTACTCTGATAATACACACTAGTATTGACTGATTTTTAGTTTTCTGTGCTTGAAACAATGCTGCAATGAACAGTTCTGTGTATATTTACTTAAACTGTCTAATTTTTTTTAAAGACAACTTCTAGAAATTAACTTGAGATGTCCCAGAATATGCACATGTAAATCTTGATACATGTTTCCAAATTGACCTTGAGAAAAGTGTTATTAATTTGTTTCTATGAGTAAGGTTTGAGAGTATGTTTCCTCTACACACCTGCTGTTTCATGTTGCCAATTCTTAAGCTTTTGCCAAAATGAATTTCAAAACTACATTTTACTGTCTCGTAAATTCTATGATAACAAAAAGAACTTGATTACTTTTGTTTATTAAAATTTTATTTCTGTATATTATTTTATAAGGAACTATACACATATTGCAGAGAGAAAAATGTAATTTGTCTATATATGCTGCATACTTTTTCTCAGTTTGCTATTTGCTTCATTTTAATTTTATTTAGTTATTCATTTTATAATCATGAGGTATGTGTGAGGATTTGCCAGATAAATATATGGCATGAAGATGAGGTTTGAGCCTCTGAGGAACCTTCCCCTGCCAAGAGTGGGCACTCAGTGGGTGGTTTTGTATCCCTTCTCCTTTCTTCCTGTAGCAGTGCCCAGTGTCTGTGGTTCCTATCCTTGTGCCCACGTGTGCCCAGTGTTTAGTGCTCACAGATGAAAGTGAACATGTGGTATTCAATTTTTTGTTTCTGTGATAATTCACTTAGAGGGATGGTCTCTAGTTGCATCCACATTGCTACATGGGACATGATATTATTCTTCTTTATGGCTGTGTAGTATTCTATAGTGTATATGTACCACCTTTTCTTGACCCAATCCACCTTTGATGGGCATCCAGATTGGTACTATGTTTTTTCCTGTTATAACTAGTGCTGCAGTAAACATAAAAGTGCAGGTGTCTTTTTGGTGAGTCCCATTGAAAAGTTGGCATAGGACACAAGGTCTCACCAATTTGCCCCGACTGATCTCAAACCTGTGGGCTCAGGCAATCCTCTTGCCTCAGCCTCCCAAAGTGCTGGGATTACAGGCATGAGCCACTATACTCAAGTTATTCCTATCTTTTAGTTTATGCTAAATTTCTTAGAACTAGTACATGCTCAGCTCAAACTTTGACCTTCTTAAGACTCCACATTTTATTTCTGCTTACCATCTCTCATAACAAAAGTTTCAGAGATCAAGGGTATTTGTAGAAAAATGGAAAAGAGGAGAAATTATTAATGATACAAGAAATTCTAAATAAAATTAATGGCAAGGAGCTTGTGGTTTTCTCAGAAGCTAAACGCATTTTATTATCTAATTGAGGCATCATCTGGGTAAGAGAATGACAGAAATTATCCCATTTTACTATTAAGAGAATAGATTAAATTTATATCAATATAAACATTACAATGGAAATCTGAAGAAAAATAATGTAGTTTAAGTAAAACTTCTATGACTGGAAAATAGAAGTTCTAACTTCAGAAATTCCTAAATCTTCAAATAACTAATAGGTGACAGTAAGCATTTAACATGCAGAGGTCCTTTTTCTATCTTATGTAAAATAAGAAACAATAATCCTAGTTGCATTTAATTTTGCGATGCTCCCCAGAACTATTTTAATGTTAAAATAATACACTGAAAATAAATGGAAAGGAGGGGAGGGAGGGGAAAAAAAAGGAAAAAAATAAATGAGAAAAAGAGGAGTTATGAAACAAATATACTGTATACTTTGTGAATCAATTTCTCTCTCTTTCTGTCACACACAGTCGAAATACTTCCAATGACATACAGCATTTCAATACTGAGTATAATTTTGTGTTCTTTCATTTACTAATTTTTCTATATCAGAGTTTCTTAAACTGTTCTATATGTCTTGTAAGATGTTTCCTAAAAAAAGAAAGATCTTTTTGCAGAAAAGTTCATGAAGTATAACCTATTCTTTTCTTAAGGCTTTATAAAGTGCTTTAGCATATCAAAGTCTTTCAGCAGAGAACGTGATTTAATTTTGTTTCTTCCAGAGTTTCCAAAGTTATTTGACTTTGTAATATATATTTTTCTAATGTGCTGTCTGCTAACGTGTTCATGAGACATCACAGAATGAGAATATCACAGAATAGTTTAGGAAACACTTGTGCAAATTAATTCTGTAATTCATTTTATTCTTTCTCTCTTTCTGCATAAATATGTGTGTGTGGAAAACATACATATTTTTATGATTCATATACATATAATTAAAGGCTGCTACTTTGCCTACAGAACTGCACTGGTCCAATACAGTGCCCACTAATTCCTAGAAATGTGGCAGGCAACTCTGAAATGAACTGAAATGTACTATCAGTGTAAAATATACATCAGATTTTAAAGAGATAATAGGAAAAAATTGAAAATGTCTCATACTTTTGTGTTGAAATGATATGTTAGATTTACTCAAATATGTAAAATACATAATTAAAATTAATTTTCATGTTTTTTTCTTTTAGAAAAAATTACAATAGCATGTGGTTACACTTGTGGCTCATGATTTTTTTATTTCTATTAGATAGCACTGCTATAAATTGTTAGATATTTATAAAATACCAACAAAATAAAAAGAAGAAGAAAATTATCGCTTACCATCATCTACAGACACTTGCTTTGAACCTTTCAGTGTATTTTCTAAGGGTTAATCTTCTACGTATATCTTTCAGAAAAGGGTCACAAAAAAAAACAGGTAGGTAGGTAGATAGACAGATGATAGATAGATAGATAGATAGATAGATAGATAGATAGACAGACAGACAAACATAAAAACCCACCAGCACAATCTATCTTTACTTTATTCTGTGGTTTTCTGTGGTATTGGGCTACACAGTTTGACCTCCTTCTGCTTCTTCCTGGTGAGCAAAAACCTTTGAATAAAACTAAGTGACATGGAGACACAAAATCACCTAGAAAAAATGTTTACTCTGAAATAAGTATTTCAGTCCAAGGATTTCATCAGGATATATCTAAAGTGAATCTGTCTTCAGAGACTTCTGGTGACCTTGGAGGACAGGTGGAGAGGAAGGCTTTTACATCAACAGGCTGGACCAAAAAGAATTCTTCTTCTTCTTTTTTTTTTTGAGTTGGAGTCTCACTCTGTCGTCCAGACTGGAGTGCAGTGGCCACTCCTGGCCACCGCAGCTCGACCCTCTGGACTCCGGCCATCCTTCTCCTCAGCCTTCCGAGTAGCCGGAATTACAGGCGCGCGCTACCACACCAGGCTGATTTTTGATTTATTGTAGAGATGAGGTCTCGCCAAGTTGCCCAGGTGGGTCCCCACCCGCGGGCTCAGGCAATCTACTCACCTCTGCCTTCCAAAGCACGGGATTACAGGCTGAGCCACCAAGCCGGGCCCAAGAATTCTTCTTAATCAGATGCTGCCTTTAGGCTGAAAAAGGAAACAGCATATAAACCAGCCCCCGAGCTTGCTGCTGCCATTTGTTTAACGAATGTTTTAGAGAAGCAAAAATTTCACTCATCAGTGATTTATTGCCCAGGGAAATTCAAGGAAATTCCCTCATGTGAGCTCTTCATTTTCTTGTTCTGAACATCCCAAATCATCTCAGCAGGAGAGGATGTGCATTCCTGACCTTGGTGCATTCCTGACCTTGGTCTGGTTTGCGTTTTCATCTGCTGAATAGGTCACAGCACATGGCTATTCTGGCCCACAGCTCCAGCAACACCATGGGATTCCCTTTCCTCAGTGCTGCCCTCCGTTTTTTCTTCCTTCAACCCCCACATCTGGGATTTACATAACCACTCAAGAAACTTAAATTGTGCTTGTGTCTACACTGAACAGCCAGTTCAGCTGTTTCAATGGAATGACTAATTCAGTCTACTAGGTAGGCAAATGAATGGAAAATAGTCATGTTTAAAGTCAGTCACGGCAAAGATGGAATAACTAGCTTGATGGAAAGCATTTTTCACTTTCTAAGTTTTTGTTTTTGTTTTTGTTTTTGTTTTTTTGAGTTGGAGTCTCACTCCATCGCCCAGACTGGAGTGCAGTGGCCGCTCCTGGCCACCGCAGCCTCGACCTGCTGGGCTTTGCTGATCCTTCTGCCTCAGTCTTCCAAGTAGCTGGAACTACAGGCACGCGCTACCATGCCCGGCTAATTTTTTGATTTATTGTAGACATGAGGTCTCGCCAAGTTGCCCAGGAGGGTCTTGAACCCGTGGGCTCAGGAAATTCACTCATCTCAACCTCCCAAAGTGCGGGATTACAGGTTGAGCCACCAAGCCCAGCTTATGCCTGTGTTTTAAGTGGCCATAGCCTTTGTTCTAACTAGCATTTGATTTTTATGACTTTTGCTTTCGCCCAACTTCTTCAATTTTTCTGTCTCTGCTACACATCCCCCTCTCCCACCCAGTAACTAAATCAAAATAATCATGCTACTTTGCTTTCATAAGGTCTTTGATCAAAAGATCACAAATCACCTTGTGGATGATTGAATCTTATACCCCATCCTGTGCAGCAAGGAAAGAATAAAAGAGGAACACACATACATCATAAAACCTAAAAGAATCTCAAAGAAAAGCATTAAAAATGGGAATGCCTGTATAAATTTTAATTCGGCATGTTCTGTATTCATCTTGCTTTTTTTCCTTATTAAGACAATTTCATTTTTCAATCTCCTTTGCAAAATTGAATTTTCCCCTGATTTTTCTGCCTTCTCTGAGCATTTTAGATGACTCCATTTTATCTGTTCTCCTAGTGTAACAATTATACTTCTTTAAAAACATGTTTGAGGTTGTGAGTTTGTCATATAATTTTTAATGTGAACACAAAATAGGTGACTTAAAGTTCAGGTTTAAAAATCATCAACTTAAACAAAGGAAGTAGTGTTGAGGCCAGTAATAGGGAGATAGCCAGGAAAAGCATGGTACACAAGAATAAGGTTTGCTATGTAGATTTAAGTCTGTGCCTTCTCCATTAGAACAGTGTTTTAGTCATCCTTCTCTTCCTGGTATAGAGATGGAGACAACCTTGCAAATGGACATTTCCTTTATTGATATAAATTTCCCTTACTAAAGGATAACTTATCTGTTTTCAGAGCTTCTCCTGTGTCTGTAGGTTCTCAAAGTAGTCAATTCAAAATATTTCTTATTCCAAAAGGCATATTTTGGGGTGACATATTCTAGTCTCTTACATACCAGTGTATACCCAATACATTGTTACTATTACTTTGAAGAGCTATCTTTTAGGCCAGTAAGAAAAGAAAAATAAAAGATTTAATTTTACCACCCATTTATTTTACAATACTTCTTTTTTATGTAGATCTTAACTCCTGATCTATATTTTCCTTCCTCCTGAATAAATTCTTTTAACATTTCTTACAGAGCAGGTCTGCTGACCATGAATGCCCTCAGTTTTTGTTTGAGAAAGTCTTCATTTCTCCTTGATTTTTGAAAAATAAGTTCTCTAGACATAGAAATCAAGGTTGGAGATTTCTCTCTTCCAAAACTTCAGATATTTCACTCCATTCTCATCTTCATTGCAAGGTTTCTGACAGAAGGCCCCTGTAATTTTTCCCATACTTCTTATATAGATAAAGTGGTTTTTCCCTC
>NW_007247902.1:707033-713425 GCF_000164805.1 Carlito syrichta | reverse complement strand
ATCAACAAGGGTACCTGCATAATGAACATTTGTATACCTAACCCTGAATTGTACCCCACATCTTTAAAATAAAAAAATTGAAAGTTAAAAAACAAACAGACAAAAACAAAGATACAGATATGTGCTTACACAATTCAACAAAAACTAAAATGGACAGGTGTAACCTTATTAAGCTAAAAAGCTTCTCTACAACAAAAAGAAGCATAGAGAGTAAAGAAACAACCCACAGAATGAGGGAAAAATTTAAACTATGCATCCAACAAATGATGCATTCCATGTAAACTATATATTCCGTCAAGAATCTAACAGGAGCTCAAACAAATTGACAGTGAAAATAAATCCCATTAAAAAGTGGGCAAATAACATGAACAGACAGTTCTCAAAGGAAGACATTTAAGAAACTGACAAACATATGACAATATTCTCAGCATCACTGATCACCAGAAAAATGCAACTCAAAACTACAATGAAATACCATCTCACTGGTTAGGACGGGTATCTGTAAAAAATCAAGTGTTGGCGAGGCTGCAGAGAAAAGAGAACGCTCATATACTGTTGGTGGGCATGTACACTAGGTTAACATCTGTGGAAAACTATTTGGAGATTTCTCAAAGAACTAAAAATAGAGCTAACATTTAAACCAGCAATCTCATTTCTGGAAATATAGCGAAAGGAGTACAAATCACTCGACCCAAAACACACTGCACTCATATGTTTACTGCAGCTGTATTCACAATAACAAAACATGGAACCAAACTAGATGCCCATCAGAGGTGGACTGGATAAAGAAAATGTGGTACATATATACTGTGGAGTATTCTGCAGCCATAAAGAAGAGCAAAATCATGTCCTTTGCAGCAACATGGATGCAGCTGTGACCATCATTCTAAGTTAATTATCACAGAAACAAAAAATTGAATACCACGTGTTCTCATTTATAAGTGGGCACTAAACATTAGGCACACACAGGCACAAAGACAAGAGCAAACACTGGGCACTGCTAAAGAAGGAAGGGGGGATAAGGAATACAAAACTATCCAATGTGTACCATGTCCATTACCAGGAGGAGAGAGGGCTTGTCAGAAGTACAAACCTCGCCTTCAGGCAATCTACTTGCATAACAAGGTCCCACATGTATCACACAATTCTAAAATTTAAATATTCATTTATTTTTAAAATTTCATTTTATTATAGGAATGTGGGATACAAGTGAGGATTAACTACGTAAGTAGGCTGCATGCAGATGAAGTTTGGGCTTCTAACTGGCCCTCACTCTCCCGGTAATGAATCGGGTAGGCTTTGTGTTGTCACGTGCCCCCCACCTTACTCCTCCCTCCTTCCTCCAGTAGTGCCCAGTGACTGCCAGTCCCTCCCTTGTGCTAATGTGACTAATATTCAGGACCCACTTATGAGTGAGAACATGTAGTTTTCAGATCTTTGTTTCTGTGATAGTTCACATAGTATGATGGTCTCCAACTCCACCCAATTTGCTGTAAAGTCCATGATTTTGTTCTTCGTTATGGTTGCATTAAACTCCATCATGTATATGTACCAAATTTTCTTTATGCAGTCCACTTTCAATGAACAGTAGGGTTGGTTCTATGTTTTTGCTATTGTGAATAGGGTGACAATAAACATGTGCGTACAGGTGTCTTTTTTGTAGAACAACTTATGTTTCTCCAGGTATGTTCCCAGGCTACAGTAACCAAAACAGACTGGTATTGGTACAAGAATAGGCACATAGACCAATGGAACAGAGCAGAGATTCTGGAAGCACAAACACGGTCTCTCAACCAACTCATCTTTGACAAAGCCACCAATAACAATCACTGGGGACCGGAGACCATATTTAGCAAAGGGTGCTGGGAAAACTTGATGACCACATGCAGAATAATGAAACTGGACCTCTACCCATCACCATATTAAAAAAAATCAATTTAAAATGAATCAAAGACCTAAATGTAAAACCCAAATTTTAAGAATCTTAGACAAAAATGTAGGAAATGCCCTTATGCACATTGGAGTAGGGAACTAATTATTGACCAAGTCCCCAAAAGTGAATGCCACAAAAGCTATGATAGACAAGTGGGACCCATCACACTGAAAAACTTTTGCACCAAAAAAAGGAACCATCAAGAAAGTGGGAGACAGCCCACAGAATGGGAAAAGAAAATTCAAATTATGCATCTGACAAAGGCCTAACATTCAGGATCTACAAGAAAATCAGATGAAGTAAAAGGAAACAAGCAACCCCAGTAAAAAACAAGACAAAAACAACTGTGCTTACCCTAAACTTTTTCTTCCAATTCTCTTAAATGGCCCATTAAAAACCATTATGGATTAAATTGTATCCCTCTTAAATTCACATGTTGAAGCCTTACCCCCAATGTGACTGTATTTGGAGATAGAGCTTTGAAGGGGAAAATAAGGTTCAATGAAGTCATAAAGGTGATACCCTAGTTCAATAGATCTAGTATCCTTGTGTACAAATAAGAGACACAGAGATCTTAATCTTCCTTTCTCCACAGGTTCACAAAGAAAAGGTCATGTGATTACATACTGAAAAGATGCTATCTATAAGCCAGGAAAAACCTTACCAGAAACCAACCCTGCCAAAACCTTGATCTTGGACTTCAAAAAACTCAAAACTGTGAGAAATAAAAGTCTGTTGTTTAAGCCACCCAGTCTGTGGTATTTTGCGGTAGCAGCACGATCAGATTAAAAGTAAGTCACAGCTCTAGGCAAATATAACTGTTTTGATGTTCCAGGGGGGAAAAAATCAACAATCTAGATTTTAAAAAATCTTTTCTGAATTCATTCTTCCCTAATTTTTTTGGTTTGCATAATAGCAGAATATATATATAGCAAGAATCTAACCTTACATTTTATTTATTTATTTATTTATTTATTTATTTGCTCAGCAGTTTTGTTCAGCAGGTGTTCTATATTGGAAGGATTTTTTTAGATAGAAATTTCATCTTGCTGCTGGAAACAAAATTCCATGTCATTTCTTTTTGCTTACATATTATCATTTTAATTTTGATCTTTTCAATAAGTTCAGGTTTTTGTTTTGGTACAATGAAAGTACTGTAAAATGTATTAAACCTTATGTTCAGTGCCATGCTTCCTCACTTACATTTTGTATCTTTTCTTTTAGGAATCTTTAAATTCATAAGGAAAAAAGATAGCATGGGTAGTATACTTTTTACATGGGTGTTAGTAAGGTCCTTTGATGCGTGTTCACTATGAACCCTATGACAGGAGCTTAGGTGTCTCTGGGTCTCCAATATATATCCACTTTGAATATCATAATCATGTATGCTCTTTCCATAACCTTTTTAAACCTCAATAGTCCTGTAACCACATAATAAATTAGATGGGATACTAAGAAATAAAGTAAAATCAAAGACTCATAGCAAGCTACCTGTTGGTAGGTGTATAATAAATTTCTGCTCTTTCTACACCTAGTTTGATATCCAAAAATTGTCATGCCACTATGGGCAATTTTAAGGTTTATTTATTCTGTGTGGACTTTGATTTGACATTTTTTTCTGTATCAGATATTTCAGCGATACCTCTTACCATTTAAAATCATCCACAAAAGCTGGTCTGTACTTCTAGGACTTCTGTTATTTCAGAATTCTAGGATTGAGGTTAGAATCTTATAAGATCCGGAGAAAAAGTAAAACATTTGATAATTGCTACTGTCAGCTTTCTTGTCTTAGAATTTGAAGAGTACCGGTGTGCCTGGGCTGTTTTTGCCTGCATCAGTTTTGCAAAATCTCTTTCTTTCTTGTTTTCATTTTTTAAATGTACTTTTGCTCAAGACGAATCTGCTGTAAAAGTATTAAACTTAACTTTTAACCTTAATTTCAGAGGTTTTATTTAAATTATTTAATAAGATGTTATAGTTTCACATATAAAATGAAATAAAACAAATACATATCTATTCAGTAGTCATCTAAAAAATAAACATTATAATACAAAAAATTAAAGAATAAAAACTGTGATTTAATTGACACTGAGATAAAGAAAACTAAATAAAAAATTCACAATGACCTTTAAGAGTATGGCAGACAGAAAGTCGCAAATATATAGCTTTAGTTTCTAGCCCAGATTAAAGAATCATGGAGAACTGAAAATCACTGTGGTCGTACACAGCTGCAAATCATGGGTCTTCAAGGAAAGTGTACATCAAAGTCAGTTTCTCATACTTTTTAACTAATGCTGGTCTATGAACTCTTATCAACATTAAATGGCAAATCAGTGTGGGTCATAGCAAGATGTAGAACTATAGAACTTCAAGCAGCAGTTTTATATTTTATGTTTTTATAGTATTTGACAGCTACTTTATGGATTGATGATTCAAACAGGTTTTATGCTTATATAGATTTACAGACATTATGGAAAGAGCATATATGATTATGACATTCAAAGTGAATATATATCAGAGACATAGAAACTCTTGAAGATTCTGTCATAGGGCACACAGTGAACATGTACCAAAGAGCTTTACTTACATCTGTGCAAAATGCCAAGTTTATTTTTAGTGTACACTTAAAGACAGGTTCCAAGGTTAATCACACTTCAAAAGGCACTAACATTTTATCTTCCTATTGCCTTCTCCTTTCTCTTGGAAAATGGAAAAATAACTTTAAATTAATTTTATGTTTTACTTTACTTGTGATACTTTTCTTTAAGTTTTGGAGAAAATCATGTATTTATAATCCCTATCTTAACATGATTCCCAGCACCATCTTTGTGCAGTTGGGTTTTTGGTTGGTTTTGGTTGTTTTAGTTTTCAAATTCCAGGTTTTTTAAAAAATCTTTGATACCTGATGAAAAAAGCAAATGGAACTGTTATTGTCCAGTCTTCTCCTCATTGATTTCCTAGCCACTATTCTTAATCCAGTGGAAATTATTCTCCACTGCCAATATAACTATGCATTTGATTGTTACTGATTTTTGTTAAAAACAAACAAATAAAACTCTCTTGACTGTCCTTATGAGATAAAATAGAAACTCATTTTGTTTTCCATAAGCCAGTTTATTGTATAATTGACAAACACAAAGCTGTACATATTTATTCTTTACACTGCAATGAGTTTAGAGCTAACTGTACCCATGAAACCATCACCATGATCTACGCCTTAAACTTATCTCCAAAAGTTTTCACTTAGCCTCTTTTTTATTATTATTATTATTTTGTGATAAAGAAACAACATTAAAAGTACCTTCTTAGCACATTTTTACATGTAAAATATAGTATTGTTAACTATAGCCACTCTGCTGTACACTAGATCTTCAGATGCAATTCATCTTGTGTAATAAAAAGCTGTAATTTTTAAATGAATATCCCCATGTTTCCCTCTTTCCCCAACCCCTGGAAACCACCATTTCACTCTGCTTCTATAAGTCTGATGATGTTAGGTTTATTATATAAATGGTATTATGTAGTATTTGTCCTTTTGTGTCTGGTTTACTTCACTTAGCAAAATGTCCTCTGGATTCATCTGTGTTGTCACAAATGGGAGAATTTCCTTCTTTTTAAAGGATGAATAATATTTAATTATGTATGTACCCAATTTTCCATATATATATTCATCCAGTGATAGACATCTAGTTTGCTTGCATTCTTTCTTTGGTGACCAAAGTCATGTATAATCTGATTCCGACATACAGCCAACTTTTCTTACCTGTGGGTTCCATAATTGTGGATAAAAAGTATTTGAAAAAATATGGTTGCATCTGTACTGAATATGTACAGACTTTTTTCTTGTCATTTCATTTTCTTCCTTCCTTCCTTCCTTCCTTCCTTCCTTCCTTCCTTCCTTCCTTCCTTCCTTCCTTCCTTCCTTTCTTTCCTTCCTTCTTTTTTTTTGGAGTTGGAGTCACACTCCATCGCCCAGTCTGGAGAGCAGTGGCATGCACGCTCACAGCCACCCCAGCATTGACCTGTTGGACTCTGGCGATCCTTCCACCTCAGACTTCAAAATAGCCGGAATTACAGGTGCATGCTACCACACCTGGCTAATTATTTATTTATTTATTGTAGAAATGAGGTCCAGTTAGGTTATCCAGGCTGTTCTCAAACCTGTGGGTTCAGGCAATCCCCTCACCTTGGCCTCCCACAGTGTTGGGATTACAGACTTGAGCCATCATGCCCGGCCTTGTCATTACTTTCTAAACAACTATTTATATAGTATTTATATGCTATTAGATGTTGTAAGTAATCTAGAGATAATTTAAAATATACAAAAGCAGCCGGGCTCGGTGGCTCAGCCTGTAATCCCGCACCTTTGGGAGGCTGAGGTGAGTGATTGCCTGAGCCCGCGGGTTCGAGACCCGCCTGGGCAACTTGGCGAGACCTCATCTCTACAATAAATCAAAAA